>NC_053430.1:3663840-3963840 GCF_007990345.1 Gossypium hirsutum | reverse complement strand
AAGCTATTCCGACGTATACAATGGCCTGTTTTTTACTACCTAAATCTTTGTGTGTTGATCTTGAAAGTATTATTGCAAGATTCTAATGGTAGAAGGATCATGGCAAAAGGGGTATTCATTAGTATGCTTGGGAGGATCTTTGTTTCGTAAAAGAAAATGGTGGTTTGGTGTTTCGAAATCTTAGTCAATTTAATATCATTTTATTAGCCAAACAAGGTTGACACCTTATTAATTTTCTAAATTCTTTATTAGCAAGGGTCTTAAAAGCCAAATACTACCCAAATTCAGACTTTATCAATGCACAGTTTTGGGTAACAAAAGGGTTATTGCAAGACGACCTCTGTTGGCGAGTCGGTAGAGGAGATCAAATATCTATTTGGAGTGATCGGTGGTTACTGGGAGTTGTTACAGATAGAATTAATGATAATTCCAACAATGTAGAAATAGATTTAGTTTCGGACCTAATTGATGCTTTAACAAGTAAATGAAAGATTGATCTAATAGTTAGTACCTTTCAAGTGGACATACCATAGAAGATTCTACAAATTCCTTTGGCAGAAGATGAACATGATGATTTTCAAGTCTGGCGAGGAGAACATTCTGGGGAATTTTCAGTCAGAAGCACCTACAAACTATTACAAAAGGCTAATATGGATCTTAGTGCTTATTTAATAGAGGTCGAAACAAAAAATTTCTACGGAAAGTTATGGAATTTACATCTCCCTTCAAAAATTGCTATCACTATATGGCGTATTTCCTAAAACTTTATTCCTACTCTAACAAATCTTAGGTTAAAAAGAGTGGCTGCAAACATTTCTTGTCCTCGATGTCAAAATACGAAAGAAGATAGCACCCACGTTTTCTCATAATGCCCTACAATAACAGAGACATGGCATAATTTAAATCTCTCATGGGCCATTAATACTAATATTCAAGGTTTATGGGAATGGCTTACCTGGGTCTTCACCATGGGTAACAACAAATAATACCAATTTTTTTGCTGTGCCGTTTGGACAATCTAGAGTTCAAGAAATCAGTTAGTTCACCAGGGGAAAATAATAACAGGACGAGATTTATTAAACTGAGTCCAAAGTTATATAGCAAAGATCGATGGGTCAGAGGAGAAACCACTTACTTCAGATAGTGGTAGAAGACAGATATGGGAAGAAAGGAACGCGATAATACCTATTTATTTTGATGTAGATTTCGATGGTGAATACTCAAGGTCGGCTTCGGGTCTGTTGGTTTGGGGGAGATGGGTGAGTTTTTAGCCTTGAAAACAGTCATCCACTCCACAATATCGTCTCCGTTCATGGCAGAGGAACATGCAAAGTTACAAGTAGTGAAGTTGGAGATCTCATTGGGTTTTCAATCAATAGACATTTTAGGGGATTCAAGAACGGTCATAAAGAAAAGTAATTCAACAGCGACAGACAAATCAATTCTAGGAGCGATTATTCGGTACATTCAAAACAAAAAAACAACATTTCCAAGAAATCAATTTACAGTTTGTTCAAAGATTAGGAAATGGTTATGCCTACGAACTTGCAAAAGAAGCATTACGAAAATGATAACAAAAGTACATGGAGGGAGCAAATATCGTCCACCTTCAAAGAGAACAGAAGGAGAGATGGCTAAGACGCCCAGATTGAAGAGTCTCCACAAAAGATCTGAAAAGATAAGGATAGCAGAAATGAAAGATTTTTTTGAACTTGCTATCGGTTGAAGTGCTCGTATAGAGATTCGAAAAGACAAACAATTAATAGGTACCAGCTGTTGACAGTGACTGGATTAGGTTTCCCATTTCTCTATTTAGTTTTATCTTGGGCCATTTACTTTTTTTGGGGGCCATTTCTCCTTTTTTATTAGTTTATCTTTTCTTAGGTCTTAGTTTCAAAGTTTTATAGAAACTCTTCTCCATTTTGTTATTTGTTTCTGATCAATAAAATCCAGTCAAATTCTTCCAAAAAAAAAACTATAAAGAGTATTTTTATACTATTAAAAATATAAAGAACCCACGTTTTAAGACAAATTTACCCTCAAATTTATTATTACTTATGTTTTACTGTCTTTTTTCAATACATATTTTTTCAGCACTTATTTTATCAGTTTATAAATTGAAAAAAAAATAAAAGTTGAAAAAAATTAAGCGTTGAAAAAGAAATACTGAAAAATTAAACATTAGATTTAAGTTATAAAATATTTTTATTATTTTACTTAAAATTAAACTACAAGTATAATTAGATTGTTTGATAAATGATAATATAATCTTAAATAAAAAATAAAATAAAAATAATTGAATTTATTCTCTATTAAGTGATAAATAGGTCTCTATCTACTTATTATTTTCTATATTTTTTTACAAAAAATTCTCTTAAAATTAAGTTGTTAAAAATATTAATTTTCAGTCAATTAAATTTTTTAACTCTTTTTTCACTTAATTAAAAAATGATAATATTTTACCACTTCCTTAAGATATTGTATATTAAAATGGTTTTAAATAATAATTTATTTTTGAAATAAAATTTAAAATATTTTCAAGTTGTTTTTTGAATAAATTTTTTAAAATAATTTTTTTTTCTTTTACAAAATACTCAATGTATAGGATGAAAAAAAAATAAAGCGATAGAGATGTTTAGTTGATTTATCATTTTAACTAAAAACTAAATAAATTTGTTTTAGAAAATACTCGCAAATAATTTTATATTTCATATTTTAATATGTTTTATTTTCTCATTTTTATACTTTTGTTTATAGTCTTGTACTCACAATTTGAGTATCCCATTTTCCGATGTTCATAATTTGCCTTAATTTATATGAATATCTTAGTAATTAAATATTTTATAATATTATCAAATTAGAATCTGATTTATTTATAAGACCCAACTCATTCGTTATTTTATTTAGGCTTGGTATTTGATATACCGGTAGTATATCTTTTTTGAATTTCATAAATAACATTTAAAAAAACTGTTATGTTTTCTCTTTTTATAAAAAAATATTTATTTTTTAATATTTTATTATATTTTAATAAGACACTTGTTAACATGATCTTATATGTAATTTTTAAGAGTTGCAAATATTATTCAAATTATTTGTTAAATTTAAGTTTATTACAATATATTTTTGTTATATGATTATTGACTGATTTTTTTTAATTTTAAAATATTATATCGGTGAATTTAATAATATTAACCATATTTGAATTTTTTAAATCTAAAAAATAAATAAAATGAAAACTAAATTTAAAACATAAAAATAATATAAAGACTTATTAAGTATATTTTTATCTTTAAATATTTCCTTTATAATTTAGTCCAAAAAATAATGAACATGAACTGAAGAGGCGTTCGGGGAGGGGAGGTGTGTGTCAGGTAGCACCCCCTACTGCCTAGTACGGGCTGAGGTTAGTACAACCGTCAGGGTTGACCAATCATATTGATTGCCTTCCGAGGGTATATCTGTCTTATCCTTCAAATCCCAACATCCACCACCTTTGATTTGCTATTTGCTGCTTCGGCAGCTCTGTTAATTAGGGCTTTCGTTAGCTCTTTTCCTTCGGGCGTTTTTAGATAGATAGTGGGAAATGTTTATTTTTTTATCTCACGATATAATATTTAATTTTAATTTTCTTGTTATTTTTATAATAATTATAAATAAATGTACTGTTTATCCAAAGGTTACATCACAGTTTCATTTTCATTAGCTGTTTATGTTTTTTTTAAAAGAAAAATGCAAGATAACGTCCGGACAATGATTAATTGTTAAAAGATAAAATTCAGCTTTGGGTTCAACCTTTCATCGGTTCATTTATTTATTGAAATACGGTTTTAGAGGGCGGGGACCGTCTGGACCCGCCCTTTTCTTTTAATCAATATTTTTTTTCTTTATTTACATATATCTCATTCCTCACATCATCTATATTTTTTTATATATTTAAAATTTATTTTTAATTTTTTTATTTCAAAAATTCAATTATTTTTTCAATTCATTAATTTAATATTTTAATATAAATAATATTCACTTAATAATTATATAAAAAAATTTAACTGTAATCAAAAGTGTCCGATAATTAAGAAATATTAAAAACTGAAAAGATGCAGTAGTTAACAGTGTAAAATATGATGTATAGAAATTAAGGTAAGGGAGACTGGAAAGGACTTTAATTATTTTTAAAATAATATATTATATTATATTTATGGGAAGTAGAGACCACGCTCTTAAAGGGCCGAATGTCCCACATTGATCTAACATTTACATACTGACATTTAAATAATGAAACACTAACTTCAAAGTTTGCAACTTTAGGTTAGGGATCCATCATGGACCACTCATTATTCCAAGGCCAACCCTTGCCACCAATTCTATATAAATTTATGGACTGCACCCCCCACTTGTTTCCATTTTAATGTTCCAACTTCTCATGCATTCATTCATCGATATATGTGTCTTAAGTAGAGTTAGTTATTAATGTATCATTTATATCATATGATATGATTAGATTCCATCGACACACTACAAAATTAGTGCATTTTTTATGTGGGAAAATGGATCACTATTATCAACTATCATATCTAATGGATAAATTGGTAATGTCACCTCAATTTTTAAAAAAAATTATCAAATTTATTTATTTATTAAATTTTTTTATCAACTTGACCAACTTATTTCGAGAAATTATTAGAATATTTTAAAATAATAAAATTCTAATTAAATTAATTGAATTAATTCACATGATTTTTTTTAAAAATCTATATTTTATTTCTGGAACTTTTACTTAATTGATATTGAATTTTATTTTGAGACTTAACTTATACTTAAATTTGGAGGCCATTGCATGCACCTTGATACTTAAGGTGGAATATTGTTAGAATATGATGACATGACACTGATATCCAATAAGAAACCTTATATTATATATATTTATTAAAAAATATTGTAGTTCCAAAATAAATATGGACAAATAGATGTTCAAGTATTCTTAGAATTTTTTTTTTGAAATTTATGATATTTTTAGAAAAAATTTCATTTTTTTTTTGGATTTTCTTTGTTTTCTAAAATTTTTTATAGTTTTTTTTTAAATCTAATTTTCTAAATAAGTTTTTTTCATCTTTAATAAAGCTATTGATTTTGCTTCATTAACCGACTCAGATTTGAGGATGGATATATAGATCTAACTACCAACACACCAAAATACGTTCGTACCTTCAGGGAACTGAGTCAGATCAAGTAAAACATGCATAAAGCATTGAATCAAATATAAATCAAGTATAACACATGAAGTGCTGAATCTCTCGCCAATCAAATGGACCCTATAGCATGCCAACTATTCTCGTAATTCTATCCAAACCGTTAATAGGGCAATATTTTTTATCAATAATTCATCAAAACAATTATAACTGAATGACTTAACATTATCATCATAATATATTATCATCTCAAGTATATACAAATATGTATATCCTGACATATCACAACCGAGATCGAGTAGTTGCATATATACATACTTCACATCATATTATAACACAAATAATGCTACGATATTATACCCAACACATATACATGTATTAAACAAATATCAAATTGTTTTCAATTTAAATAACATCACTTTATCACAAAGAAAACACTTATGTACACATCTTGACATAATCTAATCCAATTAAATAATTGATCTTATATGTTCCTCTAAACATGCTACCGTCAATTGTTGCAAACACATTAGTGAAATAAAACAGTAATGTAAAATATTGATTTCAATCAAAAGATCAATCCAGAACAATATATATATAAATCTATTATTTCGAGCACAATGCCTTTAATTATAACATGCTACCTATTAATTTATAAATTGAAGACAAATTATGAGAGAACAAACATAGATATACGCATAAATTTAATAAGATGTCAATTCTCAATTACAGCTTTCTACTCGTAGGCCTAGTTTAAAAATGTTTAAAAAAAAACACTCTTGGAAGAAGCTAATTTCTAAATTCTGAAAAAAGTGTGATTTGGGGCCAATCTTTAATTTGGAAAAATTATTTTTTCTCTCAAAAAGCAGCAAGAATATTTTTATCTCAAAAGTACTTTTGAGAAACATTCCTAAACTAAGCCGTAATATAGAATATTAATATTTTGCAACTTACTCCCTTTGCTTCATTTAATTCTATATATATTATCTTCCAAAGTATCTTTTATATATATATATATGTGTGTTTAATTATTCATATCAACAAGAATTACTCATTTATTTATCATTAATCTAAAAATTACTAGAAAACAATTATAAATTATAATCAAAACAATAGTTAACATTAATAAATCCACAAGCTAAAATATTTAATTATTTTATGTGATTGGAAACAAAACATGTTAGCATAAACTGAGGTCTCTATCTATCCACGACTCTTGCTTTTCCCTAGTCCCTCTATATATAGACATCGTCTTTTATTACGTTCAATAAATCTGATTACGAAAAAATTATCAGTTACACACATCAATCATAAAAAACATAACAATTATACAAAAAATGCATTTAATCAATTAGGTCCTTCAAAACCCAAATATTTGACACACTTGTATCTCACGATCTACCCAATCGAATCTAAATCCAACTTCATAATTATACTACAAGGACCTCCAACTACCAGTATCTCATAATTACATCTAAAGTTATCATCTTCCGTCACTAATCTACCATGAATTAAATCATTAAAACTTAGGTCAACTTCAACAATTCTATAGTATAAAAATTGGGCTGGAATCATCCAATACCATAAACTAAATATTCACTAAAAACCAAGTGGAAAACCACACTTACCTCAAATAATTGAAAACGGGAAATGGAGGAAAACACTAGATTCTCTTTCCTTCTTGCTTGCTGGTTTGACTAAGAAGAGAGGAGGAGATGAAAACTATGCCCCCACTAAATATATGAATTTTAACTAATTAAATTACTCAATGGCCATGATCATTTCCGCAAAAGTTCAGTGGCAATCAACGGTTTGAATCATGCTAACCCACTAAGTCATATTTATAAATGATTTAATTGCCATTTATGGCCTCCACCATTTCTTCAGTTAAATCACACTCATGATAATATTTCGTGATTCAGTCCCTTTACTATAATTATTAATCGATCTAATTTAATTCTGACCCTACAATTCCATATTCGACACATCATGATTCGGTTCTAATTTTCGGTCAACTCGGTGTAATAAATTTAACCCTAAAATTGATTTTTTCGCCACCATTAAAAATAGAGTCCTTACATATTAAACTTATCAAATTAAAAAAAAACTCCATTTTTAATTAAAATATAATAATTTCTTGTAATAAAATATTGACTACGTACAATATTCTAACATACAATATAACTGTGGAATTAAACAAAAGTAATAAACATGCTAGATCGTTGTTGGATGATTCAATATATTAATCAAAATAAAGTCACTTTGTTCTAAAGTGTTAAATCCTAATGATTACTCATATTTATGAATTGAGTAGGGCTACTATATAATTAGAGTCTATAATGATTACTCATGATAAATTTAAAATGGTATAAAAGCCATGTAAGCAATATATATAAATTAACTTCTATTCTCCTTATCTGGAACTGTGTTAAAAATCTTACAACCCTACATACAAATTTTTTTAAACTTAGAATCGCATATTGAACATTTTCATTTGTTTATTTAAGCTTCCACAAATCTAATATGGAAAAAACTGAAAAATAATTTTTTTAGATATTAATAAAATTTCGTCACATCATCAAATTTTAAAGGTATAAAATTATTATTATACACCCATCCATATTTAACCTACTCTCCAACTCTAATTTTTTTTAAATAAGTAATTAAAATTAAAAAAATCAAATAACATAAAAACTTTAAAATTTACACAATTCTTATTAGTGAAGATTCAATGTAATATAATTTTTACTTTTAAAAATATATAATATGAAACAGAAAACAATTTAAAATGAAAAAAAAAATCACTGTCTAGAAGCTAATTTAAAAAAAATGGTTGCGCAAAAAAAATATTATTCTGGAAAAAATGCTTAAAATTTATAAAAGAATAAAATATGTTTGTTTATAATTTAAAAAATTAATTATTTTAAGTAATTTAATTAAAGTTAAATTAAGTTGGAGAAGATAGTAGATATAAATGAGTGTATAATACTACTTTGTTATCTTTAAAATTTAATGATGTGGCACTATTTTATTGGTGCCAAAAAACTATACTTTTTAGTATTATCATGATATAAGTTATTCCTATGTATATTATTAATCATTTGTGTAAAATTTTAAATTTTAAAATAACATATAATTTCGTTAGAACACCGAAAAATAAGCCCAATAAAGACAAAATGGGTCTTCTAAATCCATGGATCTATATATGGGTTATCTACAAAGGATCAAAGGCCACCTGAGGGCCTGAAACAAGCCCAAACTGAGCTCTCCTTAGTGTGGGCACTCGTGTTCACATTACAAAGCTGCAACTCAAAATAGCAGCTGCTGAAAGCTTCTAAATAAACAGTCGTCACCTCTGTAGAAGAGCACACGCCTAAGACACTCTCCTGAAAGATAAGATCAACCCTTGAATGGTTAGATCCGAGCACCTATCCATCTGCCGGGCAAGCAGACTTTTAGATTATAAATACGCCATGAACCCAGTGAAGGTCCTTTGCCCCTTTTTATTGGGCTATTGGATTTGGGGGACATGCAAGCTATAACAATTAAGTAAAATATGCACGCCAGGATCCAATCACTTGGGATAGAAAAAAGGTAATCAACACCACTGCTTTAACAAAGGTTCTACATTAATCCATCTAAGCAGCTCTGTAATCAAAAGACAAAACAAAGGCTAATCCAATCTATCCTGATGCTGCACCTTAAATAACAGGAATTTCTTTCACCCAACCGAAAAAAAAAACACTTTGACCCCTACAAAACACTAGTAACTGTGAATATTTGCTAGCCACAAGCCTAAGCATATGTCAATACTAAATGCATGGCTAGCTGCACTGTGGACATTTAAAAAGGCTCCAATGAAAACTAGGATTCAGATAAGTTCGACAATGGACAAGAACCATCTTGGCTGGCTATGACGGTTCAGGTGAAGTGGCTTTTGGCTCATCTCGCAGCTTTTTTGCAGGCTTGGGATCATTTCCCTGTCCCTTAGATGAACTTGGGGTTTTCCGCTTTGCAGTTTCCACAACCTCAGCTGAATCAGGTGAGCTCTCTTTTATGCTCTCGCCTTCTTTCACCTTTGATGAACCAGATTTCAATTTACCAGTACCATTAGTGTCTGGTTTACCATCATTTTTTAGAGGCTTATCCTTAGGATTGGAGGAAACTTTGGGGGCTTCCTGCTTGGACTCGGTTGTCTTCAAAGTGTCTTGATTTGACAAGGAAGCTTTTGGCGTAACATTGTCATCATCCTTGGATTTGGTAGACTTGGGTGTGTCACCAGTGTCCTCATTTTTGGATTTGTTGCCTACTTTTGAAGTGACATCCTCCTTGGATTTGGTAGACTTGGGTGTGTCACCAGTGTCCTCATTTTTGGATTTGTTGCCTACTCTTGAAGCGACATCATCCTTGGATTTGGTAGACTTGGGTGTATCACCAGTGTCCTCATTTTTGGATTTGTTGCCTACTTTTGAAGCGCCATCAACTGATCTACTACCATTTTTAGGGGTATGCTGCTTGGCTTTGGTAACATTTTCTGATTTAGCCACACTCTTGGAGCTATCCTCTTTACCATCTTCCTTCGTTTTTTGACCAGACTTTGTGACAGCACCCTTGGATTTTCCAGATGAAGCACCTCCACCCCTGGGACATCCAATTCTGAGATATTCAGAAATTAATAACGAATTGTAGCAAAGGCTTTCATTTGAAAGAATTCAATAACCTTTTTGGCAAAGCATCCATCTTAGCTTTCTTGCTTGGTTGATCAGCTGCTTTTGCTTTCTTCTTTTGAGACCTGTTAATGGAAATGAAAACAAGTAAAACAAGAAGATAAGCCCAGCCAAGATATTGTGGACTGGAATAGACCAGGAAAGGAGCAAAGAAAATGCAAAGCTAGTACCAAATAAAATAATCCCTAAACCTGGAGTAAAACACTGGGATTCACATAGAATTAGGACTGCTAAAGAACGGAAGATGTATCACAACTTAAAGTGCACAAAAGAACCAAGCAGAGTTTCATCATGCAAGGCCAAAATACATAACAGCAACACCTAAAACCATGATTGTGGGTCAATTAACTTTAGCTTTAAAGAATCACAATAGAAGCCACCTACATTTCGGATAAACCATCAGGACTTGGACGATCTGCCCCATCTTCCTGTTTCAACAAAGTATTAGCAACCTAGAACATGAATCAAATAAAAGCTAGTTATATATATAAATTAGGAAACTCCCCACCTTCTCTGACGCAGTCTCATCATAGATCACTGCCCACTTCTCTCTCTTAAGATTCAAAATTTCTTCATCACCATCATCATAGCACACCTACAAACAAAGGGAAATGAATTCTAATACATTCTAGGATGGACAGTTAGAGGCAAAACCTCAGATAATACATGCAGGAAAAGGAAAACATAACAGGAAACTTGTATCTTAATTGAAGTGCCAACCTTGTGCTTCCTTTTAATAGGATCAAACGAATGAATAACACCTTCATAGAATCTGCAAAAGAATAACACCGATAAGGGGAGAAAGAATCTGAACCATAATCAAGTTCAATATAAAGAAAATCTGATAAATATGTACATTTACATGATTAAGTTCCTTCACCAAAGCCAGTCAAGGCAAAGGTTTAATAAATCTGAATAGAAATATGACTTGATTAAGAAGTAATTAATTCCAGGGAAAAGTACAAGGCGACAAGTAACAAATAAATAACCACGTGGAACCTAAGACATCATCTTTCAGAATAACCAAGTAATTTACCCTTTCAGATGCATGTTATTTACTCTTGCTAGTAAAGATCCTACTTAAAACAATTGGTGATAACAGAAGAGGCCCAGATTAACTATAAGACAATAAAAAGCCAATCCTCTATGACCATGTGGGGTAACACCATTTAACACTCCCTTAACGTGTCACTTTGAGATCAGTTGGGAACTTCAATACCATGTTAAGCATTCGGCTTAAAACCAATTAGTAGTAAGTAGAGAAGCCCAACTTGAATATAAGACAACACGGAACCCAATCCTTAATTGATGTTGAAGTCCAATAAGCAAATAAGAATGTTATCATATTCTAGCCTCCCTTTTACCTTGTTCTTTCAATTTTTCTGGAGATCTGCTTTCAATAGTTTGCTGCATAAGATTAGGAAACCTGTAGTTAACCTTGAATCACAGACAACCACTGCAGATTGTCTATGCCAATTTCTTGTTGTTTCATCATAAGAGGGGTTTTATCATCTTCATATTCTAACCTGTTTTTAACACGCTCAATCTTACATTCGCACACGCCACATATTTGAAAGAGAACATTTTCCATAAGTCATTTTATTTTTCTTGGAGCAAATATATGTCGGGTGTGTGAGAACATGGCAATAAAGGTTATAAACTGCTATGTGATAGACATTCACATATTAACATGCATACAGAAATATATATACTTACTCACGGTCTTTGGGCCACCAAACCTTCACCTTCAAACCCACCAGATTCTCATCATATTCTAGGGTACCAGATGCCTGACAAAGAATCAATAACTAATATAAATCAACTGTTTTCACAAGAAGGATATGCAAGATCACTGCTTCAACTATGTTCAGATTGCAGCTTGTATGGGCAGAGTCAAACAAAACGATTATACTTCATATAGAAGTATTAGCCTCTATTCCAATAATGTGTGATAAAAGACATTAGTTATGATTGCAAGAAACAACAAAAGGAAATATAGAAGTTAGCAAATGAAAAATAAAACTAGAAGACAAATACAACTTCAACAGTCTTGTACCTACAAACTTACTTTGTCTTTACTTGCGGTATGCTTTCTCTTGGAATTTGTCTTAGCGGTCTCATCCATCTGAGAATCATGTTTATTTGGCTTCACTGCCATTGGAGAACCAACCATTTCCTAAATAAAAATAAGACGGCAATAATTCCCTTGATTGAAGTATCCAGAACAGCTAAAATGTAAAATAGTAAATGATAAAGGTTCAAATAATCAACTTCAATAGAATAGCTAATTTACAAGTTAAAAGCCAGAAGGCAATCACCTCATCATCATTCCTGGTCGAGATTTTTGTTCCATCCTCAGGAATAACTTTCCCCTGAGCTTGCCTTGTCTTATCCCCAAGTTTCCTTGAAAAGGATTTCAGTGATTTTGCCTCTGAAGCAGTGACACTTTCTTTCTTAGTTTTATCTACATCAGCTGGAGCACTAGCCTCAGAAACTGCAAAAGGAACCTTTTTCCCCGGTCGTTTATTTGTTTTTGCTTTTGAATCACTTGCCACTTCAGATGATTCCTTGGAGACATCTTCAACAGGAGTGATCTCCTTACTCAAGCAGTCTTTCCTTTTGGGCAAAGCAGCCTTTTTCAAATGGCTCTCATCATGTACAGTCCCACTTGGTGTTGGGAAAGCAACATCATTGGATTCATCCTTAGTTGCTTTTGTTAGGGAAGGCTGAACATCCGTCTCTCTTTTACTTTTCGGTGGATGAGCATCATCCTTGCTGTCATCTTTATAGTCAGTTAAGGTCTCAACTTCCCTCCCACCAACATGAGTGCTGTCAGAAGGTTTCGCTGATTTTGAATGGAATTTCCTCCCTTTTTCCTTGGTGCTTTGCTCTAGCTTAGAATCTAAATTGACCACTTTCTCACCTTCCAATTCATCAGGTTCAGCAACAGTTGATGTATTGGCATTCTCCGACTTATTGGCAAGGTGGTCTTCCTCTTGCTTCTTTAAGGAAGCCAGTGAGTTGTTTTCATCAGTTTGAACAATGCCATTTCTAACAACTGATTTGGGAGACTTTTCATTTGCAAGATCAACTTGTTCAGTTAAATCTGATTCTTTAGGAATCTCTTTATCCTCCTATATAAAATTTGAGCATTCATGAATAACTGTTTGAAGTATCAAATTCTAACAACAACAGTCGAATAAAATAAAAATAAGGAAGAACTTGAATCCACACGCACGCGCACACTCATGGGACACTGAAAAATGACAATAAATATAAGAAAGGAACATGCCTGCACTGCATTGTCCAAAGGTGCCTCTGCTGATTTGCTCTTATCATCCTACAGAAATTAATCCAAAAGGAAAAAAAATTAAGGTGACTTATTCAACTCTATGCTCACCAAATAAAACATAATACATATTCGTAAGGTCCCAGAACAAGACAAAAACTATTGAAGGATGTCTTGAACAAAAGATTTGAAAAAGTAGACACAAAAACGGATCAACAACAGAGTATCATACAAAAATTAAATAAACAACCTCTAAACCTTATATAATCAAGTAGCATCTAATCTATCTACAAACAATGTAGAGCTGAAATACATATAGAACCCAAGAAAAAAGACTACAATTGCCCTCAAACAAAAAGAATTTATGAAAATTTATTCAGACACAAAGGAGATAATTACCACAGGTTTGTTGGTGGCAGCATCATTCTGTGCCACAGCACTGGGTGCCACTTGGCATATGGAAGCTACTACACTACTATAATCTTCAAAAGAGTTGCCTGAGTTCTCTACAGCTTGCGTTAGGTAAGGTCTCAGCTTTGATGCACAGTTTTCAAGCACACTCTTTCCCAACCTCCGAGCAATGGGAAGAACTTCCTGAGAGGAAATAGATGCCTTACGTGAACTAAACAAGATTGCAGAAGAGAACAGGTAGTAAGTGACTCATAGTAACAGACCTCATTATCTCTCTTTACACTAGCTAAGATTGGGGAGAGCAGCTCTATAGATATGTCTTCACTTTCTTCCAACACAAGGGTCATAATTGTCACCATTGATGCAAAGACAGTATGAGCATGATAATCTCTTAAAAGCCAAAAAAGAAGAACCACAAGGAAAACAAACGTTCAGAATGTATGCAGAGAATAGCATACTAGACCACCTTTTTATTCTCTTTTACAATAGCAATCTAATCTAGTAAAGTAGCGCTGCAGAAGGATGAATATAATAACAGCATGACAACATTTTTTTATATTTGATAATGCAATAATCTTCCCACAACTGAAAACTTATAAAGCACACAGAACTCAATGAGGCAGGAAATAATGGCCAAATATTTATGCATATGAACAAATGTGAACAAGAGAATACATCTCTACAATCAGGGCCTCGGTTTGCACCTTATCCCGTTAAGGAAACGCTGGAACATCTCAATGATTAAAGCATCGCATTCAAGATCCAACATCACCACACACGATCTGACTTTGGCAACAGTTTCAAGAATTGAGGTCCTCTTAATATATGAGCGGTTGGACTTGTCAGACAAATTTTTGAACGATGATACAATCAGTTGAAAGACCTCCTGCATACACATTAAGAAGAACCAGTACTTCCAGTGCAGAAAATGGGTTTTAAAATGATCATGGAATCTGCAAGGGCATAAAGAAACAATGAACTCAAAGTACCTTCATTTGGTCATCATGATAAGGAGCATCCGGTGCAGTTATCCTTGTTATCTCACTGATGCAAGCAGCAACTGCAACTTTGACATCATCATCAGGATGTCTGAAAAGCTGCTCTGCAATCAATGCTTTAAGTGAAGCAGAGAGTGCATTTTGCATTGATTGGCTTGGTGATTGTTCCACCCTTGAAAGAAAACTCTCAACTTGCTATGTTTACAGAGGATAGAAAAGTGCAAACAATCACCATCAATGTAAAATGTAAAAATGCAAGCATAAGGCACAGCCTATACAGAATAAGATTCTACAAAAGAAACAGACCTAAAACATAATACAGCCAACTGCAAGGGTACACGATTCCCTTAAATGCAGCTCAAACGATTCCCTTCAGGAGGAATCAAGACCGTTACGCCACGATTCCCTTTAGAAGGAATCAAGACAAAAAATCTCACGCACATGTAGATAGACGCTCACTTAAATGCAAATCATGTGATTCCCTTTAGGAGGAATCAAGATCGCTTCGCCGCAATTCCCTTTAGGATGAATCAAAACCGTTACGCCGCATATGGACAAAAAAAGACTAGCACGCGTGTAGATAGACACTAACTTAAATGCAGCTCAAGCGACCCCCCTTAGGAGGAATCAAGATCGTTATACAGCGATTCCCTTTAGGAGGAATCAAGACTGTTACACCATATATATATACACAAAATACGCGCGCACGCGCTTAAATTTGAAAAACCATTAAGTACCACTAGCGCGCAATTTTAATTTTGAAAAAAATTTAGAACTTCAAATAATTTCAGCCACATATCTGCTACTGCATAGGATTTGCAGTCAAATACGTGCAACATTCTAGCACTGAAACCATAGTAGAGCAAAATGACTACACATCAAATATTTGGCAAATTCATAGCACATCTCTAAAAAACAGATTGAAAATTGGCAATAGTCAAGAGTGGTTAATGGTACCTATAGACAGAGGCAGAACAGAAAAATAGTTAGCAATTACTTTTGAACTTATTCAAGATTACAACAGTAACGGCAGAAGCATAATTCAACACGAAAATAAAATACAGAACCAAGAACAAAAAAAGACAAAACCTTTAGGACAAACGAAAACGTAGATCACGAAGAGGCCAATGCAGCTTACTTTACTTTCAGAAAACCAATATTCAGTCACCGACAAAACAAAATGAAAACCACATGCATAACATAAAACCAAAAGAACGAAACAGAACTAAGTGAGAAAGATTAAAATAAGATACTAGGGCTTACATCGAGGAGAGTGATGAGCTCATCAACTGAGGAGGGAGGTTCAAGGAGCTTGTTTCCAGCCTCCATTAACAACAGCTCCAACTCTTTATCAGATGGCGCCATAGCTTTTTTCACTTTATATACCTAAACATACAGAAACAGATACTTTTAAAATCTTTGTCTAAAGACTCGATTTCACACCATTGAAAACCTTTTAACTCAAAAACACAACAGATAAATTCAGCTAGAGAGAAAGGAGTTTTTCTCTAGAGAAAGTTAGGGTTTTTGGTTGTTTGGGAGCGAAGAGATACAGTGATGAGTAAGGTTTATGCGTGTGTATATCTCTGTGTGTGTGTGTTTGTGTGTGAATAAAAACTTTTGCAGAGAAAGTACAGTCAGAATAAATGAATATTTTATACTTTATAAAAAAGTAGGTTTTTTTTTTTTTTAAACCTTACTTCCTTATGTCGGATTTTTTTGTGCAACTGTTTTTGGGCTTTTAAAGGACAGTCCTAATAGCTTATGCTCGGATTCCGCCTTGCTTTATAAATTGGAGTTAAATTACAGTTTCAAATCCACCCTCGATTTTCAGGAGTGGGGACAACAAAGATTACCTGAGCCGTTGGATTTTCTTTGCATTTTAGGAAATAAAAGACTTACTTGGTAATGAGTAACGCTCCACAATACAACTAAACAATTTTACATCCTATACCATTATTTAAACCACCCCCTCCAACAACCCCCAAAACACAAAACTTAGCATTTTTTTTCTATATTTTGTATTATAATTAAATTAATAATAAGTATATATACCAAATAGTAACGCTGCACATTAATAACTTCGGATTTTTTTACTATATATAGATTATGTTTTACTTATAATTAAATTAGTAATTAAAAATACTAATAAGTGATTGAATATAATAATAAAATATATTATATTTTTAAAGAGTAAACGTGTGGGTTCAAACTTTTAAGATAACATCATTTAAGGAAGTAGTAATGAATTTTAAACATGGACGTGCATAATATAAAAAATAATAATAATTAAAACAATTTATTTTTTATTAAAAAAATTCATCTGTAAAATATATTTTTTTTTGTCTATAGTTTTCATCCTGGTGTAGGTATACTCTATAGGCATTGCCTTAATAAATTCAAAAAATAAATAGATATATGATTTTTATTTTTGGAAGCTTGACAATAAATGATTTCATATTGTTACAAGAGCATATAAGGTGTTAATGCAGGTTACACTTTTCAATTGCAACGTTAATTGCCACTTAACTTAGCATTCAGAGTATCGTCTAACTTGTCATATATATGTTGGCATCTATTTTACCCAAAAAAACTAGACTCTTTAAAACATACTCTTAAGGATTTTTAAAAGCAACTAATTGAGTTGGATTCAAACATGAAAGAATATCAAGTTAAGTAGAGATTTTTTAAAATTTTCAATATGATTAATTTTTTTAATTAAATATATTCATTTTTTAATAATATCGTATTTAGAATGTCTCTTTTATTTGATTCTATATTAAAGTTCCGCTCTAAATTAAAGGAGGTTAAAGTCCACATTTATTGAAGCTAACAAATATCTTTAGGCATATAGTTGATTGATGCTTTAAGAACCATATATTCGATTTGAAAAAATTTTGATTGCATTGGAAGTTTAAACAAACTTCGATTGTTGTTTGGCTCGATTCTTTTACATAAAGTTTTTACTAATGGCTTGTTTAGACAGCATAGAGTAATTCAATGACAAATATGTTTGGCTGACATAGTGTAATTACAACGTAATTATTTATGTTATGTTTGGTAGTACAAATTGTAATTACATAATTATTTAATCTATATATTATGATGAAAATAATTTCAAAGCAAGAACCAAAATTGTAAACAAATCATTATATGTATTATGTTAGTATTAAAAAGTGATTAATAATACTAATGATAATAAAAACATCATATGCGGTTTTATCTAATTGTTTCAGTGAATATTTGTTGGGTTTCCCCTTTTTCTAATATTTAACCCCTCTCATCATATTTTAAACATTAATTGAGTTCATCATCATTTGAATTTGAATATACTTTTGTTTATATTATTAAGATCTTCATATTCCATATACTATTTGAAGTATCAATCATCAGGGTTCCACTTATGATTGAAGTTATGAAATAAGCAACATGTTATTACGATCTAACAATTTTTTGTGCCACACTAATAAGACGTTGTTAATACGAGAAATATTTTTTTAAAACAACAAATGTCTTCTCAATCACATTTCGGAACCTTGAATTTCTAAAATTAAAGAGTTCGCGAGCTATCTATAATGCTTGTGTCTTGTACCATTCTCTAAAACGGTATCATATCCCACGATATAGTGTAAGAAAACATTTTGTATTTGCATAATTAACATCGACTTTATAATATTTGAGTCAATAGTCCAAAAAATTTGTAAATTTAATAATAACAACTTATATAACTTTATTTTAAATAAATACTTATGCTAGGTTATATCTAGAAGTATTCATGAGCTAAGATCCAGTTCAAAAAAATAAATTTCAAGTTCAAGCCAGTTTTGAGACTAGCCTAAATTAAAGCATAAATAATTAAAATAATTAATTATCATTTTTATTAAAATATCTAAATTACCTTTTTAATTTTTAATACCTAAATTACCCCTACTCCTAACTTTTAATACCTAAACTATCCCTATTTACTCCAAATAATTCCCAAAAGAATTAGTTTTATACATAGATATCTATATCTAATCAGCTAAATCTTTAACCCAAGATTGGATTGGATTCAAACCCAAATTCGGCCCAAAAGTTCACTAAAGCGGGTAAATTAAAGAAACAATTTCCCGACTTCAATTAAGTCAATAGTCAACCCTAGTTCCAACCAACGAAATTCATCCACATCACCGATTCTCCATATGTCAACTTCCTATTGGCCCATACAGTGTGACTCCAACGTGTCAAATGTCATTCATCTTCCCTCTCAAAAAGCCATTTTCCATTTTTCCTACACTTTCCAGGTCTCAAGCCAGATCCATTAAAATCCTTCAAAATACGAAACCGTTAAAGACTTTCCGTTAGATCTGAAAAAAAGCTCCCTCCACGGTGGCGCCGTCGGGGCCGCAAGCCCTCTCTCGCAGAAAACCACCACCTTCTTCAAGTCCAGGTGCGAGCAGAGAAGATCGAACAGAACCTTCTAGAAAGAGTCTGACGGTCGATTATCCATTTTGGCAACAGAATTGGTTTATCGGATTACTATTCCTGATGGCGATGGGATTCTTAGGTTTCGCTCTCTTCCTCTTCCTATCTCTCGATCTCGATCAAGGTTCCCCTTCCTCCGCATCCGCCGCCTCCTCCTCCTCCACTTCCCAAAACGTTGAGGTTTTTAAAATTCTATTTTCACTTATTTCTTTATATAATTAAAAGCATCTCTTGCTTCCTAATTTTATTAAATAAAATGAATGGGAGCAGATTACTTATGGGACGGTTCTAAAGCTAATGCACGAGAAAACGAAATTTAGGCTGCATTCACACGATGTGCCGTACGGTTCTGGAAGTGGACAGCAATCTGTTACCGGCTTTCCTAATGTTGATGATTCCAACAGCTACTGGGTATTCTCTTTCTCTCTATCTCTATTATCAGATGTTTTAGAGTAGTTTCCGAATGTTTCATGTAATTGGATTTGGAGTCGGTTCGGTAGGAATTGCTTGTAATTACACGTATCATTGTGATTAACGAGTCTATTTAACTGAATAGCTCTTTAATTCTTAGGGAGGTTGAGATTGAGATATTACGCTGGTATTTAATTATGATGAATTTTAAATTTTTTTTAATTTTTTTATTTGATGCAATTCATGAGATGAACTGGAGTTAGAATTTCTTAATATTGCAAATGTTGAGCGTTGCTTTTGTTGATTGCGATTGGACTTTTGTTGATGACTAATCCAGTGGATCAATGAAATTTCCAAGTTAATAGTCACTTTTGTTTGTTTTGGCACAATTAACCCTGTAAATATATTATTTGCGTCTTTCACTTAGAATTCTTATGATATGGTTCAAGCATGAAATTCTTCCATTGTTTTTGCGATTTCTATGTTTATACTGGCTAGTTTTTTTGTTTTTGTTTCTACATTCCTTTTCTTGCTATAGTTTGAGATCACTTGAGAAAGTTAAATTAAAGTTTGGGCTTTTACTACATTTTGCAGTCAACTTCTCTACTAATTGTGTGATAAGAGTATATTTCATCATCATTCCATTTAATTTGTGATTATGCTTTGCAGATTGTTAGGCCTGAACCTGATACATCTGCAAAACAAGGAGACACCATTCCTAGTGGAACAATTATTAGGTTGCAACACATGAGAACTAGAAAATGGCTGCATAGCCATTTGCATGCATCTCCAATATCAGGAAACCTAGAGGTTAGTATCTTTTACATTTTTCAACAGCCAGTCTTAACTGAAACTTCTCAAATTTGTCAACTTAAGTTAATTTCATTGATGTCTGTAAATGGTGATGTACCTCTAAATTTGTTAACAGGTAACTAATAACTTTCAAAAGTAAAGCCCATGGTTTCTATTCATTGAATACAAACTTAGTAACTTCATCATATGGTGTTGGTGTAGGTTAGCTGCTTTGGAGGAGAATCAGAATCAGATACCGGTGATTACTGGAGGTGAGACCCAAAATTTTCCTTTTACCTAATTTATGCGTATCTTTCTGGTTTTCTGTTTTGCTGGTATTTCATTATTGGACAATTCTCATCAGGCTCATTATTGAGGGAAGTGGGAAGACTTGGAAGCAAGATCAAAAGATCCGGCTTCAACATGTGGACACTGGTGGTTACCTCCATAGTCATGATAAGAAATATGCCAGAATAGCTGGTGGACAACAGGAGGTGAGGATGGAAAAATATTCTAATATTAATATAATATGAATACATTTTCCTTCCACTCGTATTTTAATTAGTAATATTTGATACGTGCTAGCTCATCAGTGAGTGCAAAAGCTTACTTTTCATCGTTTTTCTAAATTTAAAAACGTCTTTCTGTTAATGAACTGTTAATGGTGAAGGCAGTTGGCCAAAATGTGCTCTTCTAAAGTTCTGTTGGCTTTTGCTAGTTGTTTTGTATGTTCAACCATTTCAACATTTTGGTGTAGGTTTGTGGTGTTCGAGAAAAACGTGTTGACAATGTATGGTTGGCTGCAGAAGGTGTGTATCTCCCCGTTACCAAAAGTAAGTAGTATATATGTTTAACGGATCACTACTTCAGAAAAGCAGGTACATGGGTTTTTTGGATTTGTATGTGGTTGGTGCCTGTTTATTTAGTACCTATAACCATCTTATGAAATCAAGTAGTATATTTGCAGGACAATTCTCTGCTAAGTACTTTATAATGCATACTTATGTAACTTGAGAGTTGAGACTATGTATTCATGAGTTTAATTTTTTTCACTGAAAAGCAGCTTTTCCTCATTTTCCTAAACAGTGTGTGTGAACAAGGGAAAGAATGGTTGAGGGTGGTTTGGTTCAGTTTGGTCAAGTCTTTTTTTGAAATTTTTTATTCTTGATAACTCAATTCAGTTTTGGTTAGTTTTTTTTTTTTTCATATTAAGTTTTTTTAGATTTTATTTTGATAGAATGGGTTTTATTTTATGGTTTTTACAGTTATTTGCTTAAGTTTCAGAGTTTACGTAAACCTTTAGAAAAAAATTAAAGTAAATAAAAAATAATATGTATTTTAAAGTTATTTTTCAATATAAAATGTTTATTATTATATTATAAAAATTAAAATTAATTATAAATGAAAAATAACATTAGATACTATTCAAGTAATCGTTCAAATAACATCATCTGGATTGATGTTTTGCTTTTTCTATTTAGGATTTTTTTTTCAATCCTATATGAAAGTAATTGACGCTAGACTTTTTTTTTCATTAAAAAGTTTCAATCAGAGTTGAATACCAAGTCAACTAAAACTTTACAAATATCACCCTTAACTTGAACCCTTAAAATCAAAGTTAAAAGTAGGTAAATTCTAGTCACACATCGCGCGGATCACGTGAAGTTAAAAGTAAGTGACGATCATGTTTGCCTTGCGAAAGCAAAACAGGTAGAGATCAAAGTCAAATGCTAGCACCATGTCGTTAGGAATACTAGTGGGGAGGGATTCATGCCCATAGGAATACTGAAAAATATTAAAATGATCAAACTGAACTCTATTCTTCAAGTATATAGAAAGTACAATCATCATTAGTATTTATTCTTTGAATGTTTAAATGAGTATATAACTGTAGATATTGAAAGAAAATAATCTTAATTTGAGGTTTGGACAAAAAATTCTGTGAAGGAAATTAACAAAAGTTTGTCCAAAATATTATCTTTGTTATTTCCCAAAATCCTAAAATGTGTTTTTTAAGCATAATCTCAAACTATCACGTCTGCTTAAAATTTAAAATATAAAGATTATGAGCTTCTTAAGGTACAAAATCAACTTACATACTTGAACGAATGGCCACATGTGTAGTGAAGTTCATCTAACAATATTCCAGGCATTCTCAAGTTTTTAATTTATTTTAGAATCATTCAGCTACCTAAATCAAATGGCAACTTAATTTCATCACTCGCAGATGGTGAAATCAAGTTAAATGCTGTTAATTGAATTAATTCCCTCTCCTCCTAATTAAATAAAGCATGCCCAAAAGTTATCTAAAACCTTTCAATTTATATTCCCCCATTTTTAACATCTAAAGTTTTTTATTTATACATTCTTTAGTAAAATAATTATAACGTGAGCTCTAGAAGTCAGACCAACGTGTTAAAAAAAAGTTAGAAAGCTAAAAAGTAGTTATGCAAGTTTATGTTGATAAACCTAGTAAGATGTACTTGGATTGTTGGGATCTAGTGTCTTTAGTATAGTGATTTTATCTATATACTTGTAATCTTTTGATCAATTTAGTTTCATAAAAAAATTCTGTTAAATGTATTGCTTATACATATTTTAATTATTAGAAATAAATATACATGATATCATTAATATTTTTAAAGTATTTAGAATTTTTTAACAGTTTAAAAAATATCATTAATTAATAATTCAAATATCATTGATGAAAGTAGGGGTGAGTATTCGATCGAGTCGAGTCGAATCGAGTCACAAATTTTCGAGTTAGTCGAATTGACAAATCCTATTTTAGCAACCAAACTCAATTTGAATTTTTTTCAAATCGAATCGAATCGAGTTAAAAAGTTTCGAGTCAAATCGAGTCGAGTTAACGAATTCTATTATTTATACTTAATGTTACGTTTAGATGGACCGATTATTTAACTAGTAGACGAAGTACATGATTATTTAACTACATGAACAATATAATGATTTTACCTTTTAACTTAATGGGTAAACATTTATCAAAACGACGTAGTTTTGCATTTTAATTTAATTATTTTGAATTTTTATCAAAACGACATAGTTTTATTTTTTCTTATTCGGATTTTTGGATAACTCGAATTATGTAATTCATATTCGAGTTAAACCGAAAAACTTAATTTTTTATTCGAGTTGATCCGAATAACTTGATTAACTCAAATAACTCCAACTGTTTAATTCAAATTTTGAAATTTTTATTGAGTTTTTCAAATCGAATCAGATTTTGTTCACCCCTAGATGAAAGTTTAACTTAAACAAAATAATTTTTTTTCAAATAATTTTGTTATAATTTTTGATCATATCTGTTTTTATTTTTTAATATACGATGCCTAAAACTACCTATAGCCCTTCCTTAATCCATAAATAGAAGGATAATACGTTTTAACATATTCAAACCTACATTTTTCAATATTTACAATAATATCTGTGTCAATCAAACTAAATTTGAAAAGACAATTTTTAACTTTTTAACTTTTGTTGTTAGGACAAATCCAACTATCTATACCATTCCTTAATTCAAGGGTTTAACTTAAGCGAATCTTATTTAAATAATCTATTTGCATAATGTATTTCATCTTGATGTTTGATGTGACTACAGTTCTCTCTCATACTCAATTAAAAAAAAAAGAGGCTATAGTTTTTTAATAAAAAAATAGTTTTACGAAAGGGTTTGGTACTTAATAAGAAATTTGTATATCCATATTATATCTATTTTTAGTAAAAAAATTCAAATATTTTATATTTATGGTAAATTTAATATATTAATAAAATTGAAATAGTATATTATTTAAATTATTTTTTAATCATTTCACATTTTATTATTTATTATTATATCTTGTATAATATAGTAGTTTTATATTATACATTCAGCCTTTTTTATAATAATCATATGCTATAACAACATTTTGGTATAACAATTAATTTCTAGTAGAATTAATATTTTTCAGTTTTATTTTAATTCTCTATAACATATTTTCATTTATAACAATAAAATTCATAGTTATGAAGTACATTTTTTACTAATTAGTTTTCTATAACAACATATTGCCTAAATTTTTAAGTAAAATTATAACTATTTCATACAAGAAAGCCTATTAATTATCATTTATTAAATGAAAATGATTTTAATTAAAATATTATTTCAATAAAATAATTAAATTTCACGTGAAAAAAATCTATTAATCGTATCTTATTAAATGAAAATAATCTTCAACGAGAATCAAACATATTAATTCAATAAATTATTAAATTTACTAATTAAATATTGTATTATAAATTGGAACATCATAAACTTGTAAGTTCATTACTTGAATTTAGTAATTCATGATAATTTAATTAATTTAATTTGATAACTCACATATCACATTGATTAATTGAATTTATTAGTTTTATAATCTTTATAATTAATCATGTGAAAAAAATAAAATATGCATAAAAGCAATAATGCATGCACTTATTATACGATTTTTAAATTTGTTGATTGATTCTCACTTTCTTTTTTTAGCATAATTCACACTCTTTATTTAATTGAAATTCACGATATAAATTATATGCCAAGTTTACAACAATTATCTCTCTATAATGACATGATGTTATAGATATCTAACAGTCACCTTTCTATAAAAAAGCATAAATTGACCAGACAAATAAGACTATTATAGATGGGGTTGATTGTACTAAAAATCTTATCACACACGTATGCGTGTGAAAACCACAAAATTAGATCACAGACACGTGTTTAAGAATAACCTACAATAAATAATGAAACGTATGTATTGGAACTAATTAATCATAATAACATACGAAATATGTCGTTACTAAAATAAAAATAGATTAAATTGAGAGTAAAATGAAAATTAAACAAACAAATACATCATATAAACAATATTAATTGTGCTAGAGTTGTATAAAATGTTATTTATAGATACAATTGATGAATATCATAAATTATGCATATTAAAATAAAAATGTATAAAATATATCCAATTGAAAATTTTGTTGAGTAGTAAACATATATTTTTATTAATGCAATTAGGGTGAGTTCAAAACCCTGTATGCATATTTTAAATTTATTTTTTTTGTTAAAACAAAGAATTACAGTGCTTTTAAATAATATAATTTATTTTATTTATGGATGAATATATTAGTAAATTTTTAAATCGAGTAGTATTCAGTTGACTGATTACACTAATTTAGTCATGAATTTATTAAAAATATAGATAGATAGATATATACAATGGACGTAGATAATAAATTCGACATATTAAGATCAAAATGTATAAATCATGTTAAAATAAAACTTTAATTGACAGTAAATATAAAATTTTACCAATTGAATCAGCGTCGGTTAAATCCCATTATATACCTATTTTAAAATTTATTAGTTTTTTTTAAATAAAATAAAGTGTCTTGGATTAAGTAATAACTAGGAAAAAATGCAAAGCCGAATACGGCGGCGTAGTGGGAATAGCTTGTAAACAGAAACCGCCTATCGCTTCCCCCTTTTAACCACCCTCCTTTTTATAGTCATTTAAGATGACACCCATAAGCAAAGCGGGTTCAAACAAGCCAGGCTGCCTTGTCCGCGTTTCTCTTCCTTCACTTTGCCTCTGTTTCGTTGACCCACAATCACTCTCCTCAATCCCCAAACACAATTCACTGTTTCGCAAAAGAGCTCTTTAAGATCTGTTGTTTTTCGATTTCACAATTCCAAGGTCAAATCTCTTCTCCTCCTTCCCTTTCTTTTTTTTTTTCATTTGCTTCTCTGCATTTGTTTTTTCAGATCCGCTCTCAAGATCGAAACGACACTATTTTCCAGATCTGGGTTTGGTAATATTTGTCTGGAAATGTCGGTTTTGCCCAAAGGTGATTCGGTTCAAATTCGAGAAGTTTGGAACGATAATCTGGAAGAAGAGTTTGTTTTGATCCGTGAAATTGTTGATGCTTACAATTATGTTGCTATGGATACTGAGTTCCCAGGTGTTGTTCTACGCCCCGTTGGAACTTTCAAGAACGTAAGTGATTATAACTACCAAACTTTGAAGGATAATGTGGATATGTTGAAATTGATCCAGTTGGGTCTCACTTTTTCGGATGCCAACGGGAATCTTCCCACTTGTGGAACCGACAACTTTTGCATTTGGCAATTCAATTTCCGCGAGTTTAATATCAGTGAAGATATCTTCGTTAGTGATTCCATCGAGTTGTTGCGTCAATGTGGGGTTGATTTTAAGAAGAACAATGAAAAAGGTATTGATGTGAAACGGTTCGGTGAGCTTTTGATGTCGTCCGGGATTGTGTTGAATGATGATGTGCATTGGGTCACTTTTCATAGCGGATATGATTTCGGATATTTGCTTAAACTTTTGACCTGCAGGAGTTTGCCCGATACTCAAACTGGCTTCTTCAATTTGATCAAAATGTATTTTCCGATGGTATACGATATCAAACATATGATGAAGTTCTGCAATGGCCTACATGGTGGTTTAAACAAGCTGGCCGAGTTGTTAGAAGTGGAAAGAGTTGGTGTATGCCATCAAGCTGGTTCGGATAGTTTGCTCACATCATGCACGTTTAGGAAGTTGAGGGATAACTTTTTCAAATCAGTACAGAAATATGCAGGTGTACTGTATGGCTTAGAGGTCGAGGGCGGGCAGAATTCGGATTAAAAGAGAAAATAATTGGGAAAAAGGATGTAGACTACTAAGTGTGTGTGACTTAATTTTATTTGTATACATTGGCCAAAGAAGAAAGATTGTTGATCTAGTTGTGACTTTTTCTCTTTTGCTTGCATTGTAACTAAAACCTGGTGTTCAAGTTGAAGTCCAGTGTAAATTATGCAGTTAGTCTTTCAATAATAATTGTAACAATTACCATCTTATTATTTTAACAGCTTGTTTAATCGTTTTATTTAGATGATTATAACATGTGCAACAGTTTAGCCATAGATAGCTTTTGTTGTTGTAAGAGTATTATTTCTGTATGGCATTATACTTCTCTTTGGAAGTCCTCAATTGGAAATTGGTATCTCTTTTGGAGACTTTATGACTAGAATTTGTTCTGGAAGATGTGGGAGTTAGTAGTGATGATGGACTCGGATTTCTGCATTCGAGTTCATAGATGTTGCATAGGGTGGTATTGTATTATATTGTCCTGAAAGCTCTTTTTCTAAGAACTTGTTAATATCAATGTTGCATGATTTGGTTCTTACAACAGTAATACTTGAAATTGTGTACTAGTTCACAATTAGCCGGACTTGATGTGTGGGGGTAACCCTTTAAGTGTGTGTTTTACAAGCTTTGTTGCATTGGATTGGTAGGTTATGCAAATCAGGCATCTTTACAAGGAAAAGCTTGCAAGGCTTGTACCAGCTCGGAATGCATCATCGGATACATGCTTAATAATGAAAGGCCTGCAAGACATGCATCGACTCGGAATGCATCATGCAATATAGTCTCTATTGCACCAAATCCAGTAGGTTTAGCATACCAAAGCATGCTTTTAAGGAAAACACATGCAACACCTGTACCGTATTGAAATGCCTCATGCAATACAGGCTCTGTTGCGCTGGGTGATTGGATCTGGTAACTTCGGCGAATCAAGGCATGCTTATAAGGAAAAGCTCGTAACGCCTCTACCAGATCGGAACGCATTGTGCAATACAGCCTTGGTTGATATGGTGGCTTCATCTTATCAAAGCATCCATACAAGGAAAAACTAATCGCTGAAGTTATCAAGTGTCATATCTTTTTGTGCATTTTTCTTACACCTGTTCTTCCTAAAATACTACTACAATCAATTATGACCTCGAAATATCCAGGGTGATATCTTCTTTAATGTGCATGAAAGGCAAGTGTGTGCCGGTTTCATTCCCATATAGGCAAAGGCCTTCAATTCCACCCAACTCATTTCAATTAGGTTCTTAACAGCTAACATTTCCTTAACTATGACACTCAATAGTATAGCTCTGTAGAACAATGTAAATCAAAATTTTCATCTTTTCCTGTGTCTGACATTCAGATAAAAGCTGGTAATGTATAATGAGATCAGACGAACATAATGTTAGCTTAAGTAAAATGAAGAAGTTCAAGATTAGATAGAGAGAATGTCAGCTCAAATACTCTAAAGCCGCGAATGCAACTCATCCATCGAAAGAAGGAAATATTTTTTACATTTCAAAATGTGTTATTTTTATCATTTGTTTTTCTAATAAAACCTATATAAATAAATTTTAAAAGTTGGATATGTGTATATTTGTGTCTACATTGTGAGATATATATATGCATATATAAATTACTTTGAGATTAGTTATATGTATTTAAAAAATATAAATTTGCTGATTGAGTTTTAGCTTGATTGGTATCGATATTGTTACTAGTGCAGGAGGTTGTGAGTTCAAATGTATTAAAGCACATTATTTTTCTATTTATAGGCTGAGAAGGGTTATAATTAGAAATTATAATGATATTAATATTATAAAAATTAGGAATATACTACTGAAAAATCATTTAATAAAAATTTTAAAAATAATTATTAAAATTATATTTGTATGTATTAAATAAAATCCAAATGACGAGAAAAAGTGCATTTGACATTCAATTTTGATTTAAAAAATATAGATCCTCAAGTGAAAAGACTATAATACACATATCAATTTGTTGCCCTTAATTACCGAAAAAGAAAAACATAACGCATGCCTGTACAAAATTTGCCAAATACGTCCTCTCAAATGTCATTTACAGCCTGTAAAATGCAAATTAAAGGACAATAGTACCCATACTAATAATCAATATTATCATGCACCTCATAGTAATTACGTCACTTCATAGCCCCAATAAAAACCGGCGGTTCAAGTTATTTTTTTTTGCACTGTATCGGTGATTTTTTTTTTATCGTTACTTTCCTCTTGCCCCCAACCCCGGTCCACCACCGTCTCTCCGGTTCTAGGGTCTGGCACTACTTCAACGTACTTGAAGGGAGTTCAGATCCCTTAATTTTCGGTAATTCTCTATGCCTATGTTGTACATTTGTTTTAACGTTTGAAATTTCAGTTCTTAGATTCTAGTGCCGAAGAATGTTGGGATTTGAGGTTTTAATTTTAACTTCCACGAGGTCTGTAAATGGGGAATGTTTATATTTGCACGGAATTTTGTGTGTCTATTGAGATTTTTATTTATTTTTACTTAGATATGCTTGCTTTTTGGTACTTTGTTTACTTGTCAGCTTGGAAGTTCATTTTTAGGGTTGATAATTAGGTTATTTCTTATTTCTTTTATTTGTTAAAGATATGAATATATGTAAGTGTATGCCTAGCTTTCTTGTGCTTGGAGCTAAATTTGGTTCAAAGTTATGGATCAGTTTAAGAAAACAGGTATGGAACCTTTAGTTTATAGTTGTTTACTGGTGGATATGCATTAAGCCTCCGCGCCTAGGGTAAATTTTAAATATAATCTCCCCTTTATGAACATCTATTTGGAGCTCTGAGTTAATCTATGTTGTTGCATGTTGTCACTATGCATGTTTTCCTTCCTTCTCCTGTCCATTTAATTGTTGTTCTCAGTTTTTTATCGCGCCATTATCCAATTAGGTTTTCCAGGGTGTCTTGTCACTTTTGGATTTAAACTACATGCCGGTTTATTGACTTAAACTGTTTTTCATTGTGATCTGAGTGATTCTTCTCCTTGATCATTTCCTTCGTCGTCCTGTAGTATTTGCTGCAGAAAGCTCTGCCTGTTAGGTTATTTTATTATTCAATGTTTCCTGTGCTAGGTAAAGTTGGCTGTGATGATTCGACAAACTTGTACAATCATGATCTATTGAGAGTTAATACAATTATGAAGTATGGTCCCTGCATTTTTGTTTGACGTGCATGCCCATTTTTTGCATGGAACACTTTTAATTTAATGAACAATGAGACAAGGAACATGAACGACCGTTTATGTTAATTTGTGGTTTGCCATTCTTTTTGTATGTGGGTTGGCGGGGAGCAATTACTCCTTTTATCAATTTCATCTTAAGCACGTGTTTCACGTTTTAAATGAAAGGTTGTGTGTGCTCTTTTTTTTTTCGAGCTGGAAGTTTTCCTATTTATGGAAGTACTTAGATTGGTAAAGAAAAACTATATATAGAAGTAGATTTAAAGAAACAATATGCTGCTCAAATCCATGTGGGTTGAATTTATTGACTAAATTGTGTTTCTTCATAATTTCACCCCCACTTTGATAAATATTTGCACTTTTTGCCCTTATGGATTTTTGTCTGCATCGAAATAATTCTCGTGTAAAGTGTGTTAGGATTTTCACATTGTTTTGCATGTTGTTTGAGATCCATTCATATTATCGCTGCCAGTGCAACTGTAGGGATGGCAGTAACCAAAAGTGTATATCTCTCACTATGTTGCTCTGGCCCTTCATTTTGCTTGAAGTACTGAATACCCATGTCCGACACATTCCAGGGCATGGTTATGGGGAGATGAAGCTCCAAAAACATGGAAAGCCGTAGAAAAAACTGAACATGTTTGTGCCGGGTGTATACCCATATCTGATACTCAGACTCAAGTTTGAGTAAGATAGGTCTCTTATGCATCGAAAATGATAATTAAGTTGTATGTAGTTAGTTGCATAATTCTGTGTGGATATTAGCACCTCTGTGGTGCACAGGTATCATAATATGAGGACTTTATTAGCCTTTTTTTGGCATTTCAAAGATATATAAAAAAAAAACCACTTCTTTGCATCAACATAATGTCAGATTATCAGAAATTTTTGGCACAAACAGAAGAGTACTTCCAATCTGATGAAGGTCACTGAACTTAGAATTTTTGCTGGAAACCTTTTTCTCAAAAAAGATTTTGAGTCTCAAAATCTAATTAAATGTGAGTTATCTAACTTTATTCTTGGTGAAAACTTACTGGGAAAGAAATAGTCTGGAAGAACTTTTTGGTATTTAAAAAATCTGGAGGTAGTTTTTTTTTTTTAATCTTGACATATCTTCAATATGGTAATTCACAATGTTATTTATTTATTTATTTATTTATTTTTTAACTTTTTTTTCTGGTCTTTCTTACAATTGTTCTCTCTTTGAAGTTCATTTGATATGCATGAAACTATGTTAAATGTGACATGATTGACTAAGATCTTGAAGATTTTGCAGTTTCCTTGAGTCTTCGAAACTTATTCTTCATTTCTTCTTTGTAATGACTAAGGTGTCAAGTACCTGTAAGATACCACAACCTGATAATTGATACTAAAACGTGATTGAGACCATTAGAATCATCAAAGATCATAAAGTATTCATAAGTTGAAGAGAGAAAGGATCTTCAAGTGACAGCAAGGCTTAGGTTGGCCTTGCGGTTATAATTTAAAGTTGCAATTGAGTGTAAATTCTCTGTAAAGAAGGTAGAAATCTAGTTTTGTAATGAGTGCAAATTCATTGCATTCAGAATCTTTGACTGCAATTTTGCCGTATCTGGCATTTTGCTTATGGTAAAATTTAGACCTTGATTTCCTTTGGTTAACTTGTAAAAGTGGGTGCTAGCTTTGGTACAGCAAGGTAAAAGAAGGAAACACAAGAATTTGTTGTTTTAGATATGCTTAAATTAATTGATATTATAACGTCTCAATAATAAAATGTGGGGAAAGGACTACAATCCTTCTATCTCTTATGTAGTTTTTGAATAAGCCGCATGTTTTTGTTTTAGATTGGGTTTGATGCTTTCTTGTGAATTTTAGTAATTTCTGTTTTTATTGTTTAATTCATTCAACAGCAGTGCACGAGTTATGTAGGTGAACAGTAGTCTTGCTACTTTAAAGTCTTCAAAATACATATATGTTATCTTTTTTGCAGAAGATGAGTAGCTTGGTTGAGAGGCTCCGGGATAGATCAGATCGAAAGCCAATTTACAATTTGGATGAATCAGATGATGATGCAGATTTTGTCTCCAGAAAATCTGGTAAAATTGAAGAGAAGTTAGAAAGGATAGTCAGGGATGATGCGGTTAGCCTCTTTTTGCTTCTGTGATATTAGCTTTTATGTTTCCAATAAAAGAATTGCCTCTAATTAGGATGACTTTTCTTCCTTTCCATATTGTATCAGATTTAAGCTTTATATAGTCTATGTTGTGAAAAGCGCTGATTCTCAATTGCAGAGAACAATGTTGACATTCTGTTACTTTCTTTAGTTTATGTTTTTGTTCATTCTAATTTAGATATGGAACATTCAGATGGTTGCTGTTGTTATTATTATTATTTTTACTTTCCACTTACCACTTTTAATGATTAAAATCACAGAAAGAAAACTCATGCCAAGCTTGTGGAGAGACTGAGAATCTCTTGAATTGTGCAACATGTACTTATGCATACCACCCAAAGTGTTTACTTCCTCCATTGAAAGCTCCTCCTCTTCCTAACAACTGGAGATGCCCTGAATGTGTATGATTAAATAGTGTTTTCTGATATTGCAAATACCTCTATATATTGGATACACAGCAGCTTAGGATTACCCTTTTTCTCTTGCAGGTTAGCCCTCTGAATGACATTGAAAAGATATTGGATTGCGAAATGCGTCCTACTGTGGCTGATGACAATGATGCTTCCAAGTTGGGTTCAAAGCAAATATTTGTGAAACAGTATCTTGTAAAGTGGAAGGGGTTATCTTATTTGCATTGCACTTGGTAATTTTCTGGTTAATTATGTTTATAATAATGTTTTTAGCAAATATTAACTATATATCTACTTGGCTGTGTTAGGGTACCTGAGAAGGAGTTCCTAAAAGCTTTTAAGTCCAATCCTCGTTTAAGGACTAAGGTGAACAACTTCCATCGACAAATGGCATCAAAGAATAGCAATGAAGATGACTTTGTTGCCATTAGACCTGAGTGGACAACAGTTGATCGAATTCTTGCTTGCAGGTTCACCTATCTAATAACTTTATTATATGTATATACACATATGCATATTATACATTTAAATCATAGTTCTATGTCCTTGATTTTTATCATTTGATTTCAATAATCACCCTCATGTACATTATCATCCAAGTTCTGAATATTGATTTACTTACTGTTTGTGAATCTGGCTTGGTATTTTTGTGTGCTGTTTTGAGCTTTGGTTTCTGGTTCAGTAGCTAATGTATGTCTATTACGCATGCTGACTTCTTTAGGGGAGACGAGGATGAGAAGGAGTACCTTGTTAAGTATAAAGAACTATCTTATGATGAATGTTATTGGGAGTTCGAATCAGACATATCTGCATTTCAACCTGAAATTGAGAAATTCAATAAAATTAGGTCCAGATCTCGTAAATATGCTAAGCAAAAATGCAGCCTTCGAGATGCTGTTGAGTCCAAGAAAAAATCAAAGGAATTTCAGCAGTACGAACAGAGTCCTGAATTTCTTACTGGAGGTACATTCTAATGCTTTTTCCCTGCAATCTGGCACTTGTCTGAGTAGGCTCACACATACGCGGTCATTATTAATTGCTGACAGCATTTTCCTGGAATTCTAGGAACGCTGCACCCTTACCAGCTTGAAGGGTTGAACTTCTTGCGATTTTCTTGGTCCAAACAAACACATGTAATTCTTGCTGATGAAATGGGCCTTGGTAAGTCCTGTTTGAAAACAGGTTGCTTTTTGAAGGAATTTGAGTAGCTTATATAATGGGTTGCAAATTCTCTGTCTTGTTTGTGTGCAGGTAAAACAATCCAGAGTATTGCTTTTTTGGCATCTCTTTTTGAAGATAACATTGCTCCTCATTTGGTTGTAGCACCACTATCAACATTGCGGAACTGGGAACGGGAGTTTGCAACATGGGCTCCCCAAATGAATGTTGTATGTACTTGAAAAATATAAAATTACATGTTTTGATTCCCAATAAATGCTATTTGATTGTGAATACCATGATGCAGGTTATGTATGTAGGCTCTGCTCAAGCTCGTGCAGTAATAAGGGAGTATGAATTTTATCATCCTAAAAAGAGTCATAAGAAGATCAAAAAAAAGAAATCTGGCCATATTGTTAGTGAAAGCAAGCAAGATAGGATAAAATTTGATGTTCTTTTAACATCATATGAGATGATTAACTTGGACACAGCATCATTGAAGCCAATAATGTGGGAGTGCATGGTAAATCTTTTTGCTCATTGAGTCTGTTTGGTAGTTCTTGTGTGAGTTTTTGATCATACATGATCCATTGTGTAGATCGTTGATGAAGGACATCGGCTCAAGAATAAGGATTCAAAGTTGTTTCTTTCATTGAAGCAGTATACCACTTACCACCGTACTCTTTTGACTGGAACTCCTCTTCAGGTTTGTTCTTTGTTTTTGGTATTACATTGGAGATCTTGAAAGCTATCGCAAATAGCATTGAAATTTGTCCAATGAGTTATGACTTGCTTTCCAGCAGTGGCGCAATTATTTGCATGTTATTCTTTTCATACCATGTTTTGCTACATAATTCTTTTGATATCTCAAGACGAATGCTGCTTTCCAAGCCTTTTATTTATTTTTCTCTTTTATTTTCTGATTATCTTCTTATCTAAAAAGCCATTAAATTCTTATAAGAGAAAAATTTCGAATTTAAACATTTGATGTTAAGAAATAAAGTCAGGCTGCATATGCCACTTTTTTAAGAGCTGTTGCTAACTTTTATGATTAAAATACGCCTGCAGTGTCTTGTATTTATTTTTAGATAAATTGATTTAAAAGGTTCATATTAAGAAGTTCCTTAAATAGCATTGTTGCCATTTATATTGTACTTGCTCTTCAATTCTTTCTAAAGGATGCAAGAAGCTTACGAAGTTTGTTCTGGTTCTAGCTTTGTGGTTGCTGGTTCTAAACGTTTTATGATTATTTCAGTTTGTCTTTGTTTTGTGATTATCTCAGAATATGCATACACACATACTTCTGCATGTTTAATATTATGATTTATGACTTACTCGTGGAATCTGTTTGGTTTTAGAACAATCTGGATGAACTTTTCATGCTAATGCACTTTCTTGATGCTGGAAAGGTTAGTATCAATTTACTTCTATGGAATATGGATTTTTAATAAAGGAGAGTTGCAGGAAGATTTTATAGATTTTTGAGCATTTTCTAAAACTTTTTTTTGGTTCATCTATGTGTAGTTTGGAAGTTTGGAGGAGTTCCAGGAGGAATTTAAGGATATTAGTCAGGAGGAGCAGATTTCCAGGCTTCATACAATGTTGGCGCCACATCTCCTTAGAAGTATATATCTTACTACATAGGATCTTATGCACCATTCTCTTGCTTAGTTACTTCTTTGTTCTAACTTGTCTGAAGAATGTAGTCTATGTTGTTGTGGCTTTGATTCAATACCCTCATATCCTCCGGATAACATTATTATTTGTTCAACGCCTGCTCCTGCAAAGCAATGCAGGCTCTCACCTTGGCGCAATTTTAAAAATTATTTTTATGACTCAGTTGCTTTGGTTTTATAGGGAATAAATATTTTATTCTTGTGGACTTGCTTTAGCTGATTGTTTATGAATGCAGGAGTGAAGAAGGATGTCATGAAGAAACTTCCTCCAAAAAAAGAACTCATTTTACGTGTTGAATTAAGTAGCAAGCAGAAAGAATATTACAAGGCAATTCTGACTCGCAACTATCAAATACTTACCCGGCGCGGTGGTGCACAAGTAGGCTCACTTGTTTTAATGAAATAAGCCTCCACTTTCCCGCATCCCTTTGCTAGTAGGGTGCATTGCCCTACTACTTAGCTGACATATGTTTTTCCTGGATTAGATATCTCTAATCAATGTGGTTATGGAGTTGCGGAAGTTATGCTGTCATCCTTATATGTTGGAAGGGGTTGAACCAGTTATCGAAGATGCGAATGAAGCTCACAAGTAAAGTTTTATTCGTGTTTTTTGGCTAAAATTTCTATGTATTATCAATTTTGTCAAATTTTTGCATCTTAATCTACAATTGAAACTATTCTTGTATATGCTATATCTGTTTTAGACGGTCAAAATATTTTGTATTGATCCATTAAATGCCTGTCTTCTGCTTCTACCTGTTCTGTATGGCTCTACAGACAGCTCCTGGAGTCTTCTGGGAAATTGCAACTATTGGACAAGATGATGGTAAAGCTTAAAGAGCAGGGACATAGAGTTCTTATATATTCACAATTCCAGCACATGTTGGACTTACTAGAGGATTACTGTACTTACAAGGTGTTAATATCTGCATTAGCATGATGTTTTTAGGGTTAAATAGTTGGTTAGCTGATAAATGAAGAAATTTTACTTATTATCTTGTTGCCCCTTGTATATTTTACAGAACTGGCAATATGAACGGATAGATGGAAAGGTTGGTGGAGCTGAGAGGCAGATACGCATAGACCGGTTTAATGCCAAAAATTCTTCTCGGTTTTGCTTTTTGCTTTCTACTAGAGCTGGTGGCTTGGGTATAAATCTTGCAACTGCCGATACAGTTATCATTTATGACAGGTCAAGCAATTACCCTCTTATATATCCTTTCCTTTTTTGTTTATTTGTTTGTAGTGGGAGATTTATCCGATGGAAATGCTTTTTTCCATAATTGTTGATTGGTTTAGTTTTATGCTTTGTTTCATTTAAGTAGGGTAAATCTTGACTGCTGGTTAAGATAAACTAGTGTGTGAATTGGGATTTGAGCATAAAGCAGTAAGAGAGTGTTTTCATGGATGATGGATAAAGATCGTGAAGATGAAAGCACTTAATTCCAGAATTTGATGTAAAAGTTGTAGCAATTCATTATGTTGCACATTGTGTTGTAATCACTACCCGAATGGTATAAGGACCAGAAATCTGATATTGTCTATGTGGCAGCATATTAGGTTTTTGGTATTGTAGAGCGAATGATATAAGGACTATAAAATGATGAACTATTACTAGTTCTCTGATATGATGTTGAAACCTCCTTTTGATGACTTCTATTTTTGTTACCTATTTGTCTATTATTTTAAGGTTTAGGTTTAGGGATATTACATGCTCCCTTTGGTATTTGTTTAAGTGAAAAGTGAAAATATGGGTGATGCCTCTACAGTGATTGGAATCCTCATGCTGATTTACAAGCAATGGCAAGAGCTCATCGACTCGGCCAAATGAATAAGGTGCAAGTTGATTCCTTGACTTTGTAAGGAAAGCCATTCTCTCTCATTTTTATTTTTTCCTATAAAGAGTTTTATCTGTGTTGTAGGTGATGATTTATCGGCTCATAACTCGAGGATCCATTGAAGAAAGGATGATGCAGATGACTAAGAAGAAAATGGTTTTGGAGCATCTTGTTGTTGGGAGGCTAAAAGCTCAAAATATTAATCAGGTATTTTTTTTATCACATAGCAGTTTATAAAAGGATATAGAAATTAACTAATTTGTGAGCCGGGTATGAGGTTATAATGGTTACATGGTTTGAGAAAGATCTAACTTACCAGGCTCTAAATGTTATTTTCATATATTATTGTAGTAAATCTCAAAACTGCACATGAGCTTTGGTCCAATGTGCTATGAAATTTGGGAACTTTGATTTGATGCAATTGTACACGAGAAACTTTGATTTTGGTTCAATTCTAAATATCAACTTCGATTTTGGTTCAAATTGTACACAATAGAAAATCGAATATATCCAGCTCTTTTTGTGTTGCATAAATATTTTTTGTGTGTATGCAGTAAGTAAATTTAAAATTGTGCCTAGTAGGTATAGTGTTAGTGGTATGTGAAAAATAAATCAAAATCAGAGTTTCAGGTACATAATTGCACCACATCAGAATTCCTATATTTTGTTGCGTATTGGCTCAAAGTTCATATGTACTTTTGGGATTTATCCCTATATAATTTTGTTGGAATAAACTGGGTCTTAGAAGAAAAATTAGGAGAACCCTAAATGAACAGATTGTTGAAGAATGACAACATGGTTGAAGTTTGATATCCCAACCAATTATGGAAATGCATTTGCCCTTGGCTGCCCTTGCTAATTGTCCGTGTGGAGTGACTTCTTGAAGTTTTAGCCCTCTGTTTCTCATACTTGTTCTGTTGAATGGAACTTGTAAGTCTAATTTTTTGGTGTCTATTGGTAGATGTTAGGTTAACGTAGAGTTTATGGTCAGATCTTGCTTCCTCTCTGGAAAGAAAAGGTTGCAATTATTTAGCTAAAGTTTTAATTTGTTATTATTTACTTTAGGAAGAGTTAGATGATATCATCAGATATGGCTCAAAGGAACTATTTGCTGATGAAAATGATGAAGCAGGAAAGTCCCGCCAAATTCATTATGATGCTGCTGCTATTGATAGGTAACCTATTGTTCACTATTGTTGCTACAACTTGATTGATGTATGGCCTCTGCAGATTTAAAGTTAATTTTTTGGTTTTGTTTTCCCTTTCGATAGATTACTTGATCGTGAACAGGTTGGGGATGAAGAGGCGTCAGTGGATGATGAAGAGGAGGATGGATTTTTGAAGGCATTCAAGGTTTTATATATTTTTGTATCTTGTTTTAGTTTAGCTGTTACTTATTGGTTATGTATTCTTCTTTTACTGGCTGATGAACTAATATGGCGTACTGCATCTTGAATAACCGGCTTTGGGCTTGACACTAATATGATTCGATACATGTTGCTAATTGATTTTCGTTTACTGAAATTCTCATCATTAAAATTCCAAATCTAGCAGATTTAAAATTTACATTTTTTTGGAAGAAAGAATAGAATTTTCATCTGTGTGCATCCCTAATATATTGATTTTTTTTTGGAGTGCCCAAATTTAGTAATTGTAGAGTCTGCCTTTAATGGTGTTTTATTTAGCATAATATCTCGACTAATAGAACATTCAGAGCAATGATAGTAGACTGCGCTCTTGAAGGTTTCAGTGTTGGATTTGAGTGGTTAGATTGGTCAATTAATTGTCTAAGGTATTTTACTTTGATGATACTTCTTTCGGTTGGAATTAATCAATACCCCATCATAGTCTTTGCCATATAGTTAAGGCTGTTTATTTCTGTATGGGCCCAGTTATGTTAGGGTAATCATCTGTCAGAACTCAATTGCTCTTTTCAAATGTTTGATTTCTTAAATACAGGCAAGTTCAGTAAGTAACACCATATTCGTGCCATATATGTAAGGCTGTTTATTTCTCCATGGGTCCAGTTATGTCAGGGTAACCATCTGTCAGTATTTGCGTTACATACAGCATCATTTGAAAAGAGCAATATAGTTTTGAAGGTCAGTTACATGGATTGTTGGGCGTAATCTGTTCCAATGGAAAAATAGAAGCTGACGTAAGCATTGGTTATTTCTTGTTTTTTTCTTTGTAGACAGTTCATTACTAAGAAATGGGTGTATCCTGGTTTGGATTTAGAGTATCCATTTTTGGCCCTTTTCAATGAATGGCATTTAAAACAGTGGTAGGTATGAAGTAAAAAATGGTAAAAGTTCTGAGCAAGTCTGACCTATCATTAGGTAATTGACATTCTTGGTCTCTGTGTGAATGGAACTGCCAAATAGAGAACTTTACCATGTATGCTGCCGACAATATATATTTGGTGTTGCAAGTTTGTTGAATCAAATGAAGTCACAGCCTTTTAGACTCACATCTCTAAATAACTACTGCTCTTTTCTGCAGGTAGCTAATTTTGAATATAAGGACGAAGCAGAAACTGTTGTGGAGGAAGAAGCTCAAAAAGTGGCCGTGGAGGAAAAAATACCATGAATAATTCTGAAAGAACAAGTTACTGGGAAGAGTTGTTACGAGACCGATATGAAGTTCATAAAGTTGAGGAGTTCAATGCTCTGGGAAAAGGAAAGAGAAGCCGTAAGCAGGTATGTATTATGCCATAATGGCAAAACTCAAAATTAGATCGAGTCAGATATTGGTTTATTTGAGGTGTCTCATGAGTTAGCATAAGTCCACTCCGCTTATTGATTTTCTGGTTACAAATATTGCCATGGTATTTGCTAATTTCCTAGCGTAAATCTTTCGGAAGATTTATTTTCTATTCTTTTTGCCAAGACTTTTGCTCTTTAAATTTCTACAGATGGTATCTGTTGAAGAAGATGACCTTGCTGGTTTGGAAGATGTAAGCTCTGATGGTGAGGACGATAACTTTGAAGCTGAACTGACTGATGGTGACACAACTTCATCTGGAACTCAATCTGGTAGAAGGCCTTACAGGAAGAGGAATCGTGGTATGTTTTGCCTGTCCTCAAAGGGTGTTAATGCTTCAACGGCCATAAATTATTCATATGGTTGTGATAATTTGTCTAATTTCTAATCATTGCAGTGGATAGTACGGAGCCAATTCCTCTAATGGAAGGTGAAGGAAAGTCATTTCGGGTGCTTGGTTTCAATCAGAGTCAGAGGGCTGCATTTGTACAGATATTGATGAGGTCAATTTTTTGTTGATTGTTTTATGTGCTATTTGATTGAGTTAATTTCCCCTAATATTCCGTGCCCCATCATGTTATTTTGATTGGTATATTTTATATTGCATCAGGTTTGGGGTTGGGGACTTTGATTGGAAGGAGTTTACACCTCGTTTAAAACAGAAGACATATCAGGAAATAAAAGAGTATGCAAAGTGGCTTTTCCTTATTTGTTTATTTCTTGCCAGAGTATGTATATTGTATATGTTTTAAACATTTGATAGCTAAGTGTTAGCTATTATTTTCCTAGTGGCGACATTTTCTGTTGGGTTTGAATGGTCTGCGTGCATGTGTGATTGGAATGCATATAAAATATGGTTGAGTAGTTTTTAATTTCCCATCAGTTGGTGTGCCGTATAATGGGAGGTGGTTTGAATTCATGCTAACGATAATACACTTTATGCCTTCTTGACCTCATTCTCTTCTAATGCCAGTCTTGATGTCTGTTATTGCAATTTACTTGTGCAGATTTTATTCTCCTGTTGTACTTACTGCATGTTGAGAGCACAACAGTAGAAATTGTTAATTTATAGTCTCTTTTTTTTTTCCTATCTTATTTTCAGTTATGGTGTTCTTTTCTTGTCACATATTTCTGAAGATATAACCGAATCTCCAACATTTTCAGGTGATTGATCAATGCTGCATGGCATTCATTTTCTTTCTTTCTTTTTTTTTTTTTTTTTTTTTTTTGGTACTTCAACTTTTGGTTTCTTCCCTGGGTGTTTGGCTTTTGATCTACGACATATTTCTTTGGCTGCAGATGGTGTTCCCAAAGAAGGTCTCAGAATTCAAGATGTACTAGTTAGGATAGCTGTCCTGCTTTTAATAAGCAACAAGGTGAGCATGCCAATTTGGATTCTTGGAGTTTGATTCTTAGAGAGAGATTAATTTTTTAACTCATCATGTTGAATTATAAAATGTCCTTGTGCATTTTTAAGGATACTTTTTAGTGTTTTGGGAAACTAGAACAATATAGAAAATATGAAAGTAATTTTAGTTAAATTACCCATGAGATAGGTCCGTGGAATATTTTATATTGTTATATTTGAAATAACAGGTGAAGACTGCATCAGAACATCCTGGGACCCGCCTTTTTACCGATGATATTATCATGCGCTATCCAACATTAAAGGGTGGGAAATTTTGGAAAGAGGAACATGATTTGTTGTTACTGAGTGCTGTTCTAAAGTACGTATCTCTGAAGTTCTTGGACATACACTGAATGGCTGCACCCATATTTCCTATGTTCTTTTCTTTTTCCTTTTCCTTTCTTGCAGTTGATGAAATATTAGTGACTGGACAATGAGAAGAATTATATTTTTTGACTGTCAATATTTCTCAAAGGTCTTTTAATTGTGGAGGTGCAATTTTGAAAGTGCATCTTCCTCTCGAATAAATCACGCTCTGTTGACAAATTTGTGGCCTGTTTTTTGTACTCTTGAAGCTCATGAAATTGGGTACCCTGATGCCTATGACGCCCCAGGAATACCTTTTTGTTGACAATCTAACTCTGACCTAGATGATTTTGGAGTTTGGATGGATGTGCTCTATCCGTAGTGAGCCCTCTGCACGGTGTGACTACACTGTATATAGTTTATGGTAGGGAGATCTTAGATGTTAAAAAAAGTAAAGCATGTGAACAACATTAAGTTAGATATTTCTACGTCCGCATAATAAGATATCTCGGGAGCTACATTTCTTCATTTAGCTAGCTGGGACTAGTGTTTTTATGTTTCGTTGCTAGTTGCTTCCTCCTTTGGATCTTACTTTTGGTGTAAGAAGGTAATCAAGGACATCTGTCCAAGTTATTGAGTGATAATTTGCATACATTCATGATAAGCATCAGAGCATATAAAATTTATGTATGATATATTAGGCTCTTTCTTTGTCTACTGTAATGTGATTCTTATGCAGCTATGAGTCAAGATCTGAATTGGCCATCATATTAATGTTTTGTTACATACCATTTGCTTATTTGATTGTTAGGCATGGGTATGGAAGATGGCAGGCTATTGTTGATGATAAAGAATTGAGGATTCAGGAGGTCATTTGTCAAGAGCTGAATCTTCCCTTTATAAATCTTCCTGTTCCAGGGCAAGCTGGTTCTCAAGTGCAATATGGTGTTAATGTGACCAATATAGAATCAACCGGAAACCAGACTCGGGGAAATGGATCTGGGAATGATGTAGGAGGTGAGGTAGGCCAGGGAGCTACTGATGCTGGAAACCAAGCACAAATATACCAGGATCCTTCCATTTTGTATCATTTTAGAGATATGCAGAGAAGGCAGGTTGAATATGTCAAGAAAAGGGTGCTTCTCTTGGAAAAAGGGCTCAATGCTGAGTATCAGAAAGAATACTATGTAAGTTGAATGCTTCTCTTGGAACAATGGCATTGTCTGGCTCGAGATATTATACCTGGTTAGAAGTTCTGGCCTAAGCAATTATTATGAACTTTAAGCTTGTAGTGCGTTATATAGTTTTTGACTTAGTTTTAATAAGAGAGGAGAAAGGTATATCATATTGCCTTCAAGAGGAAAAGTAAAAATTAAAAAGGAATGCTACCAAGTCAACAGAGAAATACGTTAGCTTTTATTTATCTATTTATTAGATGGAGGAGGTGGGTTCTTGGGTGGAGGAACTGTTTTTAATTACACCGTTTTTTTCACTTGAAAAGTCAGAGTGCCGACACATTCAAGGATTTTGTTTGGTGCATTGGCTTATTTTCTGATGATAATATGAGCCTAGGAACTAGTCCAAATTTTTACTCCAGTAGTGTGTGTTTATTTTTTTTCACTGTTGAACTGATTGTTGATTTTGAATTTTGAGAAGTCATTTCCGAATGATCATTAAAAAACATGATAAAAAGAGTTTTGTTATATTTATGGGGTTGTTGGATTGCGACATATATTTGGAGCTTTGAAGTTTGAAAGTGGGATCTTGGCCTCATTTGAAATTAAAACTTCGGCATGTCATTCATCAGGTACATTAGTAATCTCTAGTGCTGCTTGTACAATTATGCTGATGCAGTGTGTTCTGGTGAATTATAGCTTGACTTCTTGCACTGCTGTCAGTATTTTAAGATCATTTTATAAGTCCTTTTTATGTGTTCAAAGGTTGCAAGGCTTTTCATAATTTATTTGAATACAATCCATTTGGTCGTCCAATTGTTGGCTGTGCATACTACTATCTTGTAGTTCTTGTACCATGGACTCCTGCTTTCATGTTGAATCTATTATAAACTTGAAGATGATCGTGGACTTTCAGTATGTTCTCATCCATAATTGTCTCTTAGGGTGAATTAAAAGCAAATGAGGTGACAAGTGAAGAGCCAGACAATGCACAAAAGGTTGCTAGCATGCCAAGTGCATGCTCAAAAGAGATGCCTTCGAAAGTGATTGACGCGTTACCTTCAATAGAAGTTATCGGTAAGCCATAATTTCTTCAAAAATAAAACTCGTTGAGAAAAATTCTTACCTACATACCATATATCAGAGATTATTATCATATATGAGTACCATTGTCATATACAAGATACGATGAATTCATCCCGGTGACATTCTTCCTTTTTAACTATAGGGAGTTTGCTTTCCATATGATCTGGTGTCTGAGTAAAGAACAATTATGTATCGATAGTTAATGCTCTAAAAGTTAAAAAAAAGAAAGAAAGAAAGAGATATCTGGTCCTCTATCACCCGTACTTCACCCTTATGTGCTTGATTCTGTTGGTTAAAGAGTTTCTTCCTAGGGTTTTATTATCCTTGTGCAGATTCAGAAGAAATTTCAGCAGCTGCTTGCGATGATGATGCAGATCGATTGGAATTGCCTCAACATTACAATAAGGTACATAATTGTATTTGAGGGGGCTTGAATTTGCAAAGATCAAGTGGAAAGGATGTTGCACTTTGTTCAACATCCTAGAAATGGAAATTGTAGCGTCTGTTTTGAAGCTTTCTTGATTTTATCCAATTTGTTGCAGATATGCAAGATCTTGGAGGAGAATCAGGGTGAGAATCAATCAAGTGTTGATTTGAAGAAGAACCTCCTTTCGTTGGAAGAAACTTGTGGCGACATATCTCGGATTCTTTCACTCTCGCGGCCTCTAGGTGGCACAGCTGCAGGTTCAGAGAGCACAACTGCAGTTTCACCACCTAACCAACAGCCTGCTGATGGGACCGAAATTGAGATGGAGGATTCACCAAGCGAATCTGAACCAGTTAAACCTGCTGGTGGAGAAACTGGAAAAGGGACAATGGGATCGGATCCGGTTAGCAGAGTAGTGGATTCAGATGCGGCAGATTCATCTGAAATAGACCCAAAAAGTTTGGGAACAACTAACACAAATGATGATGTGATAATGGAAGAAACAGGGAATGAAGAGTGCAAAAGTGATGGTGTGGCAACTGAAACTGAAACCGAGAAACCTGAAGCAGCAGCTGGGGTTGTTTTGTTGGATGATTAAAAAGCATTGCTGCGTAGAGGTCGGGTGATTTGAGCCTAAACTTTGATTGACCCTCTTTCTTTTTTAATTATATAATCCGGTTAGACATGATGAAAAGGGTTCTCCCTGGCACTAATCCATTTAGGAAACCCAAAGGATTTAGCTAATTAGTTAAAAGCTTTACCCATCTGCATGACATGTAGACATTTGAAGACATCTTATTCATTGCTGAACTGAATATATATATATTTATATTTATATATGTGGTCTTTGTTTTTATAATTATCGATAATCTTTCAAGCGAACCATCCTTTTTGTCTAAAATGTTCTGTTTTCTACTATTTGGTATCCCTTGGGAATTTTATTTATATTTGTCCAAACACATACCATTGAAAGCCAACAGTAAATACATCCTCCGAGTTCACCCAAAGAAAAACTAGTAAATGGTTCAAGAATATTGGATTGGGAATTAATTTTCCGTTTAATATATAAAATAACGTAAGCTTTGTGACACCTACAAATGTCACCCAACAACGCCCATACATTGCACTAAGAAGGACAATATCTTCATGTATGTGTTCTCTTAGTCTAAATTGAGTTCAAATCCACACTCTATTTGATCAGGAATAAAAATATGACTACTACCATCATGGTAGGATAAAGGATGAAAATGTAAAAATAGAAAGATTAATAACCAACTTGGTGGTGGATGTACCGTTGAGATCTGATGGATGAAATTGAAAACTATACCTGATCAAATTACCAGTAGCAGAATATAATCATTCAAATCTCTGATGAGTAATCATAAATTGACACTCTATATTCTAATTGTACCTTTTACCAAATGAATCCCAAAACTGAAGCGTAATATCTACCCAAAGTGTGTGCATGTGTGAAGGATCTGCCTATCAACAGGTATCTTGGTCCCAAAATGGTTTAAATTGTTTTAAAATTATGAAATCACAATCAATTCTCTTATTTGTTCTCAAAATTTTGTAGAATCCTTTGAGATTCCATTCATGTTTGATTTTTTTAATTTTTAAAAAATTTCAAATTATAATATATTATTAGTGAGAATTAAAATACATCTTTAATAAAATTTACAAATGTGATTCTATTTATTAAATATTATTTTTATTTAATAAATAATATAAAATTTAAATATTTTGAAATAATATCTTAACTAAAATTTATTATTTTTACTTCATTTAGGAATAGGAATAATTTTACTAAAATATGAGACTTGGTTATCATAGAGAATTGATTTAGTAAAGAGTATACCACATATTTTATGATTATTGTTATAGATGAGAAGTTATCATAAAGGGTAAAAACAAAACATGAAAATTCGATTCTACACCAAAATTAACTATTATAATAAAATGTTGTTATAGAGAATTGTTATTCACTATTCAATTTTAACTTCAACTAATTTTGAAGAAATTTTTAATAATTTTTTTTCATGCTTTATTTAAGTATTTAAGAATAGTAAGTTAATTAATATAATATTAAAATCAGTAAAATGGTTTTTTTTTAAATAAACTTATTTTTATATTATTTTTCAAGTAATTATTTAATTAAATAAAAACCTAAATTAATTTATACAATTTTAATATTTATAAATTAAATTATTATTAATTATTTTAAAAGAATTTTTTTATTAAATTATGTTTTCAAATCACAAGAATTAATATCGAGTAGTAAACTCTAATTAAAAAATTCAAAATTAACAACAAAATTTAATAAAATTTAAAGTTTAGTAATAAAATTCAATCACTAATAAATTTATTTATTTTTCACGATACAATAACAGGTATCAATAAAAATAAAATATAATGACAAATTTTAATATTCAGATGACAAATTTTCTTTTTAACACTAGACTCTAAAAAAAATTTAGTGATTTGTCACTTATCATGCCATCTTTAAATGTAGTTTAAAAGTAGTTGATGGATCCCTTTAGAAGTCATGTTGTTGAAAATGTAGACTTGGAAAAGCAAGACAGGGAAATCTAAATAAAGAGATCTGATGACACAATTAATTGCCCATTAAATCATTAGCCCAACCTTAATTAGTGTTGTCCATTTTTAAATGTTTCATGCTGCTTTTCTGCCTTTTCCCAAAAAAAAAGAAAAATTTAATTTATTTATTTTTTAAACTATTTCATTATAGATTTTAATTATATTTATTTTCTTTATATAATATTTAGAGTTATTTATAGTCCTTTCTTAACTCATAAATAAGAGAATAATACGCTTTAGTACACTCAAACTCACGTCCTCTTATATTAATAACAATACTCATACTAATCAAACTAAGACTCAATCGACTTACTCATTAAATTTTACTAGAAAAAGACATTATATATTAGGATCCACAATTTTTTAAAATATTTATAAGTATCATGTGATTGAGCATTTATAAGTGTAAACGGTTTGGATTTACTAACATAGGATGACACTTTCATAGCATGAGGGCTCCACATCAGCTACACAATTTCTTTGTCGGCCATTTGTAACTGGCCCCAACACCATTTAGTTTCCAACAAATCCAACAACATTAACCTACATTTTGACTTACATTAATGGGGAATTTCTTTCTAGTTTACATGTCTTAAAGTCGACTTACATTTTATAGCTTTAAATATCCATTTTCTTTGAGAATAAGTTAATATCTGGAGTTAATCGAATTTAATTAAAAATAAATAAATAATTATTTATGATTTTGTTATCATATTAATATTTATTATCTTTTCAGAAAATTTATTGTCTGAATAATTTTTTATTATTTTTCTCTCACGTAGTAAGTGTATCATAAGATTAGTATCTATATAATTATTTAAGTGTGTGACTCAGTTCGTGTCACGAGTTAACTCGATATCAATTCAGTGTAAGAAAGTATTAAAATAATTTTACATATTTTAAATAAGTTATATTATTATTAGGCATTTTTGTCTTTTTATGTTATTGTTAGTTTCAAATAATATGTTTTATTGTTTATTGGATATTATTTTTTTAAAACCTCATATGTGTTCTAAATACATTATGTCCACACGTATACGTGATTATATTGATAATGTTACACAAAAATTGACTATTTTTTATTATTTTAATTTTGTATATATTACATATGTGTTATTATAATTAATTTCAAATTTTATATTTCGTTATTTATTGTATGACATTTTTAAACGTGCACTTGTGTTTTAAATACATAATTTTTACTATCATACCTGTGATAGAATTTCTAATTATTATAAAATCCTTTAGTGAATTGGTATTACAAGTTAATTTAATACCAATTCAATTGGGAAAAAAATACAAGAATTTTTTTTTAAAATTAACAAATTTTATTATAAAAATCATCATGTCTTTCAATATCTATGCTAATGTGATTCTTTGTTTTTTTTAAAAAAAAATAAAACTATAATTTCTTTTTAATTTGCTAGATATTACTCATAACTTATATATATATGATAATTGGTGAAGGGTACAGGAAACGAATTCAAGCTTTATATCATACGGGTAAATTATTAATTAGTCATTCAATTTTTATAGCATTTTCATTTTGGGTGACTAAAATGAAATTCTTACAATTTTGCCACTTAACTTTTAAGGTGCTTTCATTTTAGTCATCTAAGCATTAAATCTCTAATGGCGATTAACTATACACGCCACATCATGTTTATACTTTCATTTTGCTCATCCAAATTTTTTTTAAATTATTGATGGGGGTAAAAAAATTAAAAAAATTGAAAAATGATAAAATGTAACGCCCCAAAATTCTTGTTTCGGCTTTTGTGAAAATTTGACACAGTTATATATTTGCTTCAGTGGTTAACTGTTTTGAGTGCGTGTGAAAGGTCCCAAGTTCAAGCTTACCTTTGGTAAATTTTGGGTATTTTTTTTACTTAAGTTTTATACTGCAGCGGTGGGCTTATATTTGATTTTTTGTAAATTCATACTAAAATGGGCTTCCTAGTTTGATGGTTAAGTTGAGTGTCAAATTGCTAAAGGTCTTGTGTTTGAACCCCTATTTGAGTTTTTATTTTGTTAAATTTTATTTTTCTCTCTCCTTTAGAAAACTTTTGATGTTCTTCTAAGAAATTCCTCTATTTCAACTATTCTTTTGTGTTCTTTTTCGATTCCGATTTGCTATTCTATTTTTTTTAATCTCTACGATTGGGGGGCTGTGATTCGATCCGGTTTATGGTAGGTAAGTCTTCTTAAAGTTTGGAGCATTTAAGAATCGGTTTCGGATGCGTTAATGTGATGAATTTGAGTAGGTGTTTATCAAAGAGATCAGGATTCGGCTTCCTTCGTATAGTGGATTAGAGATTTTGATACTGTTTTGGTAAGTATTCGACTATGTCGATTGAATTATTTTTTTGATGTGGTTCGGGTTAGTATATCATTTTAGCGTCTAAATCGAGGTTAATTGATCAATTTTAGATTCCAGAAGGCTCATGAGTGTTTTCGCTGTGAATCGGCACCAGGTGTGTACCCGAAAATACAGAAAATGGGGTTTCAGCGAAAGCTGAAAACCCCACTATAGACACCATATGGGCGTGCGATCGCCCGCATGGTAGGCCTTGTGCCATAACACAGCCGTGTGATCAACGAGGTCAGGCCGTACATGTAATACACGGCCATGTGATAGCCAGGTAGCCCGTGTGCGACACACAGGCTAAATTGATTTGGGTCGTGTGGGCCACACGGGTGTGTGGGTCCACACGGGTAGTCCACACGGGCGTGTAAGATTCTGGCCCAAGCCGTTTGATCCACATGGCCAAGGCCAAATTGGGTCGTATGGGCCATACGAGCGTGTGGGGCCACACGAGTAGGCCACATAAGCGTGTGAGCCCATTTAACTGAAATGTGTTCCAAGGATGCACGGGTTGCTCAAGTCAACTGTAAACCTACTGTAGGGTCGGTAAGCACTATTTAGACCCTCAAATGCGTGAACTGTATGTATGATGTATGTACTAAGCATGATGATTATATGAATGAATACTGAGCTGTATGTATAACTGATATTCATATATTAGCATGTCATATATTGTATGTTGCATTGCATTGGGTTGGGATGTTCATATTTAGAGGAAGTGTACTGAAAGGCTCTTAATCCTATTATCTGGCAGCTCAGCTGTAATTTACTGATTATGTGCCGCATTCATTACTACTTGGGGTGTAGGGATGGGTGAGTATTTTAAACCCCACATGGAGTGTAAAGATGGACGAAAATGGTATGTAAAGGCTGGTTGGGTAGGACTCTGTTTACTGATTAATGTATATCTGATACTGTTACTATGATGGGTTCAGGCCCGAATGCATATCTGATACTGAAATTGAAATGGGCTAAAGCCCGAACTGCTACTGAAACTGAAGTGGGCTTAGGCCCAGACTGCATTTGACTGATGACTGTTGTTTAAATGTATGCATGTCTTTTGTGGGGATTACACACTGAGTTTACGTAAACTCACTCCTTTCTGTTTTATCTGTTCAGGTAATCCCAGACCTAGATAGATCAGTGCAGCGGAAGACTCAGCGATGACCACAAGTCTATTGAACGGTTTTAATTTCTCTTATGGTTTTAATTCCTATTTGTTTCTGGGCATTTTTTTATGTAATTTGGGACTTTTGGACTGTTACCATTGTTTTGGGATTTTAACTGTTTTCACAGACTTTTGAACCGCAACGAAACTCGGTTTTTTTATTAAACACAACGTTTTTCCTCAAAGCGAACGATTGTCTTTAAATATCACGGTTTTAAAAGTTTCTACTACAGGAAAGGTTTAAACGAATCAAATTAACGAGAAAACAATTTTGGAATTGATGGAAGATAAATAACAGCTAATAAACGGAAACGGTTTTAACTTGCTAAATTCGTTTTCAAATTCTATTTCATGTGACATTGCCAGATTCGACCATAACGTCTAGGTCGGGTTTGGGGTGTTACATAAAAGCTAAAATAATGCATTAAAAATTGTTAAATTGTACTTGTTTGTCCCCTTGCTCAACGTTCTATTTTTTTTTCGATATTGAAATTTTAAATTTCAAAACATCAAAATCAATTAAATAAATTATTGAAAAATTTTATCCATTGATAACCTTAGTTGATTTGTTACTATAATATTGAAATTAATAAAATTAATTAATTAATCTCCTCCTAAAATTTTAAAATTTATTTTATGTTTCCAAATTAAAATAAACTAAAATAACTCATCATTAATAATTATTTACGATTTTTTTATTATATGATCTTGAATTTTTCATACTAAGCTAAAATTTAAAAAAAAAAACCTTGCAATTAATTTAATTAATTAATTTTATCTTTCAAGACAAACAATACTCATAACTTTTTCATCACATCTTTACTCAAAAGAATTTTAAGTTTCATAGGTAATTATTAAATATGAGTTATTTAAGTTGATTTTGTTAAGGATAATTTAAAAGGAGATTAAATTAATTAATTTCAATATTATAGTAACAAATTGGTTGGCATTATCAATTAATAAAAATTTTCAACAATTTATTTAATTTATTTTGATGTTTTAAAATTAAAAATTTCAATATTTAAAAAATAAATTTAGAATTTTCGGTAATAAGATAAACAAGTACAATTTGACAATTTTTGTGTATTATTTTAGTTTTCACCACTTTTTCACTTTAATCCTTGATTCTTTTCCTAATCAAATACTTATAAAAATATATTTTTTAGGTGACCAAAATGAAAGTGACTTAAAAGTTACGTGACCAAAATGAAAGTGTAAACATGATGTGGGATGTATAGTTAACCACAGTTAGAGATTTAATACTTATATGACTAAAATGAAAGTGTCCTAAAAGTTGGGTGACCAATTAGATAGTTTACCCCACATATGAACGACATTGTGTATTGACCTTAACTAGTTGCTAAATGCAAAAGGCAGGGTATGAACAGAAGTCAAAGTGGAAATGGGCACTTCTGCTATGATTGTGTCAACCACAATAAAACAAGAGAACAAAATTATTTATGTAAATTGGTTTCCCTATGTCTGCGAAGCCTAGTTTTGTGAGATGAAACCACTATCTACAGGTACTGTTGTGCACCCACAGACGAAGGCATATTCCATCACAGGTATTGTTGTATATCCATAGTCGAAGGCCGATTCCAACGGCAAGAATATGTTGTAAAATCTACAGCTAAAAGCAAGTTTCATTTGCAGTACTTATTATTGTGAACCCATAGACGAAAGCATATTCCAATTGCAGGAACTTGTTGTGTGTCCATATCCCGGTGTGTTAAAGAAGAGAGTTCTGGGGAATTCCCATTATGATGTGTAGCGGTGGGGTAATATATATTATGTTTAAACCTGAAATTGTAAGACATTTTATAAATCATGTGCATACAAATCTGGAAGTCATGTTATGAGATATATACATACATATCTGTGAAAATATACATGTGCTTATGATTATGAATTTTTTTATGCAAATCTGAAAACTAAAACTTGGTTATTCTGAAAACTATTATTGTGAGCTCTGATATGTTAATGATGGTTGCATTGAAAAATCGTTACTCTAAATTGATTGGCTATCTATGATTATTTTATGCAATGTTAATTAATGTGTCTTAATATTTGTTGCATTGATTTTATTCTAATTGAACTCACATTGAGTGTCAAAGCTCGCTCCCCCTTATATTTTCATCCTTACAGATAACTCATTAGGTTAGGACGCGAACACGACATCTAGAGGGTCTTGACACCATCTATTTTATTTTCAAGTTATTAATGCTTATTCTTATTTTTATTTTATTATCCGAGAATTGTAATATGTTATTTTGAACTGTGATATAAGATTTAGGACCTAGGTTTGTTTTTATTCAGCATGACAACTTATTTAAATTCTTAAGACATTATGCTACGATTTTTAATTAGTATGCATGAAACCCAATTTTTATTAAATACATAAGTAAATACCATCTTTTCCGTTGCTAGTGGATAATTAAAACGTTTAGGAATAATTAAATGATATTTAAACTAAGTTTTATACTAAATTAAATAAATTTTAAAATATTTGTTTTCAAAAACTCCGATAATCTTGCTAGGTCATCTCGGTTGCTAATGTAGTCTTTCAAATTCGGGTCTAACGTCTAAGTCGGGTTGGAGAGGTTAAAACTTTGATAATATTTTGTAATCAATGTAACTTGTGTTTATTTCATTAAAAATAGTTTTGAAAAAAATGAAATTTGTCAAACAACAAAAATATTTTACATAAAATCATCCCATTTTTAAAGAAACAAAGGCAACGACAAAAGTATCATGAAGGCCCTTACACTAGGAGTAAGATTGAATTTTGTCCCATTTACTCAAAAAATGGACAAACTAATTCCTATATGTTAGATCAAAGAATAAGTTGATTTTTTCTGTTAAAAAAGTCATCTATTTCTAGTGTTAAAAAATTGGCTTGACTGACATAATAACTAAACACCACATGTGCCTTATTCATATGTATATTAACTGATTTTTAATAGTAGAGATAGATGAAATTTTTAACAGAATGACTAGTTTGCTCTTTGACCTAACTTACAAAAATTAGGAGTAAAAGAGACGAAATATAATTCAACTTTTAGTGTAAAGACTTCTATGATAGTTTTACTCATGCAAGGTAAGTAATGTGATTAAAGTGAAACCATTGCGAGTTGATGAGAGGGCCGCTGATTCCCATATTTGCGCCCACAAAATGCGCCAATCAGCGTTTTCAAATCAAATCATTGATTGTGCAACACATTTCTATATGCAGCATTCACTTGAGTTTGTGCATTTGTGTTTCCATGATGATATATGAATAGAGAGTATTGCAACTTGAAAGTGTGGGCTCCCAAATGCCAAAGCCCCACAGAAGGTGTGGAGGTGCACGCTCGAACTCAAACTAAACTGCCCAGCGACATATTGCTATTCTAAGTACTTACGAGAGTTGTCATCCACGGTACAAAGAGGCCCCATTTTTGTCTCCCGATGATTGGGGTCAGTTTTAACACTCCCAAAGTAGCTTTTCAATTTATCACAACCCTACACCTAACATATATAACCACAATCAATTACATCAAAAGAATATGATTAAAGTTATCTTTCGGCTGAGTGACATACTAATTTTATTCAAGAATTAATTACCTTATACGTCTCTAAATTATGGTCTAGTTTCTTAATTAATCCTCATATTTCGAAATGATTTGGTTAATTTTTTAAAATATTAGTATCATATTAATCAGATCCCTCCATTAATTGGTGTTAGGTTGGATTTGACATATAGAATATTTAAAGTATATAAATTAAATTTTAAATATGTCTATACCTATCGAATGGACAACTTAGATATAACATTTTAAAAAAATAAAATAGTCCTCTTATATTTTAATTTCATGCAAGAGATGCACACGTGTTTTAAATATGTTCCACTTTTATTTTAAATGGGCCAATGAAAGGACATAATTGATATGATTCTAAGACTTTAAGGACTCAATTTGATTATTTTGAAATTTAGGGATCAACTTAGAATATTCATCATAATTTGGGGACATTTTGTAGAATTAATCCCTTATTTAATAAAGGTATTATTCAAATGTTCCATATATAGCATAATGTTAACAGGAAACAAAGATTTTGTTCTTTTATGATAATCAACAAACCATCTTCATCGTCTATCCAACAAAGATTGAGTGTGTGAGACTCACAAAAACAAAAACAAAAAATCTCTTTTTTAGGATCCAATGGAATCTGTGAAGAAAGAACCTAGTCCCTCTGAGAGTACCTCGTGTGTCATTTCAGCACCAGATGCCCCTTCAATTTCAGATGAACAACTCAAAGAGCCAAAACCCAGACTCCAACTAGATCTAAAGCTATCCACAAGTGATTCTGATGTTCCTGCCTTCAATTTCAACCAAGAACTCAATCTTATTGGTTCTTTGAACACGCCAGAAACACCCCAACCTGCAGATTCTGAGCAAAGGGTTTTCTCATGCAACTATTGCCAAAGAAAATTCTACAGTTCTCAAGCTCTTGGGGGACACCAAAATGCCCACAAAAGGGAGAGAACTCTAGCTAAACGAGCTCAAAGGATAGGAGTTCATGCAGCTTTTGGAGGGCACCCATATTTCCATCACAATCACTATTCTAGCTTGGCTTCTTTTCCACTACAAGGTCCACACAATAGATCTCTGGGAATTGAAGTGCATTCTTCAATGATCCATGAACCTTCTCGTACGATCTCTTCATCAGTTGGGTTTGGAAATGTGTATGGACACCCTAGTTGGAGTAGGCTTCCTGTAAACCAACAACCAGCAATAGCAAAGTTATCAACGGAGAATTCCCATGCAATTTCAAGACCAGGATCAACCTCTCGAGCAAGTCTCGGCAGGTTCGACAACGTAATGAGGTCAAGAATGATGGGTTTGAGTTCTTCAGCTGATGATGACCAGTTGATTGGTAATTCTTGGTGGTCAAATGGTGGTGGTGGTGGTGGTGGTGGTGGTAGTAGTCTGAATCGGAAGACGGAGCTAAAAGAGGTACACAAGGTTGACCTTTCCCTCAAGCTCTAATTCACTATTATGTTCTTAAGAACATTTTATTTTATTTTTTTCTTCTCATTATAGATTTTTGTTTAATCTTATTTTCTTTGGAAGTAATTGTCATGTATATGCATGTGTGTATATATATATATCATCTAGACTTGGAAGTTTGTGTATGGCTTGCTTTTTCAAAGGGAAGCAACAACTCTGATTTACATTATGAATTCCATCAATTGTAATCGAATTAATCTATTTGATAACAGTGTTAAACCTTATCATTAAATCATTGATCTAGAAGTAAGTAAACAGTTTAGTAAATTATACTAAGGAATTAATAAAAATCAATAGTTTCATAAAACAAGTTTTAACAAATTAAAAGTAAAAAAAAAAAAAGGATTGCAATGCAGAATGATCCAATTTCATTTCCCTGATTTGGAGTGGAAATGTAATTAATTAATTAATTAGGAGAGTGGGTATGAATATGATTTTGTCTTTAGGGAAGCAATGTCGCATTCACCGACTGTTACTAAATCTAGGAAAGATTTGGTTTTATGATAATATAATCCCATACCATAAATCAATCTACCTTCATAATCATACCTTCAATCACGTTTTTATTTTATATCAAATATTTAATTTATTTTTTATTCATCCACCATTGCTTTCTTGTTCCAACCAAGCTATCCTGATGGCTCAGTTTTAATTATACAGCTGCATTTTAACCTGCCTCGCCATTTTACAATAATTTTAAAACTTCAGCTTCTACTTCTGACTGTGTTTTAAGTAGGGGTTACATTCATTCATCCGGTCCAATCTTTTTAAAAATATTAAACTGTGGGTGGTAATTTAGTTCCGGTTTGAATTAATGTTTGATATACCGTCAATGCATAAGTCTCATATACCATCCATAAATAATAATATGACACATTGCCATTAAATGAAAGACTTGTAAATAAATATTAATAATTTTATTTAAACATAATTAAACATTAATAAATATTAAAAATACTCGAATTTATTTATAATTAATTATCATTTATTTTTTAAAATAAAGTTATTAGTATTTATTTATAAATCGTCCACTATTTTTTGTTTTATTTAGTAATGATGTATTATTTTATTATTCACCGATAGTGCATGATACTTATACACCAACAATGCATCAAATATTCTCTCATAAAAAATAATCAATCACTTTTATATGGTATTATATATATATATAGAATTTTTTAGTTATTTTCACTATTTTAAATATAAAAAATTATTTGCACATTGTAAAAAAAATAAATTAATTAAAAAAATAGTATTCGGTTTGTGTAACAATAATTTCTTAGCTTATATTTCATAAACCTTCAAACACTTTAATTTAAGTTGATTTTCAATTTCTCGGTTTTTCTTAGCTCTACAAATGACCTAATTTAGATAGATTTTCAATTTATCAATATAGAATTCATTAGATATAAGTTATACATACGCTGCAAAAGTGGATGTTCATACATTCTCATCTCTTATTTTGGGTTTTTTTCTTCTCCTCTTTCTCTTCTTATTCATCAATTTGTTTCTAATAAATGATTATTAAATTTAAATATTAGTAGACTCATATTTTTGTCTTTCATCGATTCTGAAAATAGAATCAAACTCTTAATTATTAAATTTAAATATTAGTTGACTTATATTTTGATCTTCGAAAGCTTGGTTTGATCTAAGCATTTTTTTAGAGCAATCGAACCAATTTTATGGTATATCCATTCATTTTTATGTTTTGGAGCAAAAATTTTTATACTGGATTTATGGTGTACTAATTCATTTGTTGCATCATAATTCTTTAAACAAGTGAATGATGGGTTTATGAGCAAAATTGATATTTTATAGAATAACACTTATATTTTACTTGTTTAACACTTTAATCAAATAAAGTAATATATATTTATAATATGATTAACAATCTATCTACCAAACGATGGACTATTTAATCATCATGTTAGTAGACTAATTTGTCATGTTAAAACATATGTATGTTATTATAGTAGTAACCGAACAAGGTGTTATATCATTAAATTTAAAACTTTTAAGTTGTGTTATTTTTATTTTTATCTTTTTCTCCCGTGTCCTAGTGATACTAAACCTAATCAAATCTTTAGGGATAAATATCAAAACTATACATGAACTTTAATGCAATGTATAATGTCATACATGAACTTTAATTTTTGTGTGATTTTATACATAAAATTTTAATTTAATTAAAATCTCACAAATCAATAACAATGTCATCAAATTAACACCATTTACGTTGATATATTGCATACACAAACAATTATATTAATCCACTATGAAAATGAATGTATGTATTAATCCACTATATAATTAATTTTTATGTGTTATAAATTACATAGTATATAAAAATAACATAATATAAATATTACAAATTTAAAAAAAAAAAGAGTCGGACTGAGCTTTGGCCTTGAATATTCAAGCTTGAACTAGGTACATTTGAAATATGGGTCTATTTTTTTTTTTTTGCTCAAACTCATTTATTGGATCAAATATTTTTATACAAACCTTTTAAAATTTCAAATAAACCTTCAAATTTAGACAAATAGTCCAATCTATAAACAAATCTAATAGTTGATAACAGTTATAGATAAATTCACATTCATATATAACAAAATCCCCACCCCTGCTATGCTCCATTGCAATCCTTAGTGGATAGCCACAAATGGTTATGTAATATACACATGTAAATTGGTTATGTCAGTTGGTTTTTATACTAATTTCGAGCGAATTTGGATTTTAAAATATTTAAAAGGTTTTTTGTTGGCTTAAGTTTAGATTTATGTTATCTCAATTTTGAGTAAATTTTAGGTTTAGATTTGAGTTTAATTGAATTTGCGTTATAAGTAAATTATTAAAGTTTAAAATTTCGAGTCATCTCGATTACTTTTTTGAATTACTTTAGGTTTGAATTTATCATGATTAATTAATTACTTTGATTAAAGTTAGTTGTTGACTTAATCATTTAATTTTATATTTTACTGTGAAAAAAGATATTTAATTTAATGTTTGAAATGACTAATTTTGATTAGAATTGTAATTAAAATAATGATTGCATTACTTTAAAAATAAGGCATCATAATTTATTTGGCCTTTCAATTTTACGAAAAAAAATACTCATTTAAATTTTCTGTCTCTTTTAGCCCTTAAACTAGTATTTTAATTGTCAAAACACTCTAAAATTGATTAAAAAGTTAACGTTTGTTTAATTTAATAAATTTAATAATTTTTTTAAAATTTTTTTGTTTTTTGTTTTTTAATTTTTTAAATAATTAATCGTTGACTTGGCATACATGCAAATGTAATGTCAGTAAAATTAACAAATATTAACTTTTCCATCCATATTGGGATAACTTGACCAACAATGTAAGTTCAAGGGATAAAAAAGACAAAAATGACTTTCTTTATAAAGCTAAAAGGCTAGATAAGTGATTATCCTAAAATTAAATAAATGCATCTAACAAAGGGGCCTATGCAGATGGAAATCATTTCTCAGGCTAGCATGTTTCTCCTGTTTTGGTTGATCAATAACAGGAAGAAAGCAGTGTGTTCTTTTATGTGCCATGCTTAGTCGAATATTGTATTCACCTATCACTTATCTAGAAATCAAACTCCAATTTATAACAAATTCAAATTTAACCAAAGTTAATTAACAATGTTATTAATTCAACATTATTTTTTAAACTGAGCAAATTAAAGGGACAAAATATCTAAAAGCAAAAGTAGGGTGACTAAATTTCAAATATTGGAATAATACAGGGAGTGAGGGCAGAATTAGACCCAATTGATTCTAATTCGGCTATCTTATCTTAGGGCTGAAGCAGATTCAAGGGAAAAAAGGCCCATGCTTGTGCAAATTTGGTTCCTCAAGTTAAGCAATGAAGACCCTGTGGTCAACTTCAACTGAGTCAAACTCATAAGGCTGTGGATTGAATCTGAAGGAGTCATTTTCAAATAATATATATAAACTGCTGATGTTTATCCAATTATCAGCAATGCCTGACTTGGACTTCGTCTCATACATTTATAAAGAAAAAAAAAATATGTGATTGAAACCGCCGATATGCATGAAATTCTCCCACGGATAATACTGGTTCCACGTCTCAATGTATACGCATCAAATATTTGTATACTCTTTAAAAAAATATACGTAAGTATTTGATATATTGATAGTATCTTTTCTTAACTCTACACACAAAATTATAAATATGTCACATGTCCTATTTTTTATATATTTATTTTTTAATATTTACTACACTATACATACTTGTCGATTAGTGTACCAAAATTTTCCTTTATTATGATTCTATTTTGGATTCAAGTTGGAAATTTGAACCCACCATGCGATTGCTGATGTTGCCAACGGTCGGCAAGTGACAAATAAAACCTAAAAAAGAAAGAAAAAGCCGAGGAGGAGAAGAAGAAGGATAGGCTAAGTTTAAAAGATTTTGATGTTCTACTGATTGTTCGGAAATGTTGATCAACATATAACATTGAGGTAATATTTATAGAAGGTAACTATAATGTATTCTCTATTATTAAAATAATTCAATTTTAAACCACACTTTTTTTTTGAATAGTAATCAGCTGATACTGTATTAATGTGAAAAGAGAATCAGTCTCTTACAGGCCTAGAAAAAATAGTTGTAGTTAAATGACTGGGCACCCAAACGGTGCTTTGAAGAACTAAAAAAAACTGAATAAAATAGCTAATAATCAAAAGCAAGAAATGAAACGACAGAATACTAAAAAAATAGGCATGGGTTCCCCTTCTCTGTATTGCTTGAGAAATCCCTCGTGTACCAGCCAAATGAAGACCGAATCTTCTCCAAAAAGATCAACCTTTGAAATCTCAGTCTCCGTTGAAATTGTGAGTTCTTCGGACCGACCCACTGTCACAAGGTCCGGACTCTATTTTACCAGTTAACCACCATCATCTATTCTTCATCTATCGTGATCTATCAGCCCAACCACAGCAGCCGCAGCCTCCTCTATCCAGTATTGGGGTTTGTCGCGTTGTCTTCCCTCTTGCGCCATTCCGTGAGCCGCTTTATTGGCCTCCCTAGTTACATACTTAAAACTCAAGCTTCTGAATCTGTGTTTTCTCCCTTTTATTTCTTTAATCAGGCTACTAATGTTCGACTTATCTTCTACGGAAGAGTTTAGTTTGCGTATTATAGTCAACGCATCTCCTTCCACAATAATATCTTGGAAGCCCATTTCCTCCGCCATAGTGACTGCTTGCAAACACGCCCTTGCCTCCGCCATAACTGGGTCCGGAATGTTCTCCCATGGAAAGGTGCATGCAACCATTACTAGCCCTTTTTTTTATTTCGGGCTAAAATTCCTTAAATTGAACTTCATGTGTGTTGATTGAATGATGCATCAAAATTGATTTTGATAATATCATCATTTGGAGGTTCCCAAGTATCTTTGTCAACACCGTTTGCATTTAATATCTGTCCCATAAAATTAATTTCCGCATGGTAAGCACTGATAAAGGCTACTACTTCATTTGCTTGTTCTCTGATTCCTTCATGATGAATCTTGTTCCGATTAAACCATATAGCCCAGTATACGATCGATCTAGTCGTATTTATTTCTGCATTCTGGCTGTCAAATACTTTTTCTACCCATTTTTTCCAATTGGGCTCATTATTGCATGTTGCATCTGGCACACCCATCCGTCGCAAAACCTGCTGTGTGAAAGTGTAATCCCTGAACAAATGGCTCACCGTTTCCTCCTCTGTTTGACACACTGGGCAGATTGTATTAGTTCCCAATTTTAGGAGACTTAGGTTGTATAAAGTGGGCAGGAATTCCTTTGCCATTTGCCACATAAGAATGCGAATTTTGCTTGGTATCTTGAGCCCCCGTAGCTTTGTATAGAAAGTAGGACTATTAGTATATAATCTAGAATTCCCCTTTGTATTAATCCAAATTAGCTTCATGTGGTCTGCTGCTCACCAAAGGAATTGAGAGGATGCTCTTCAATTGCTCCTCTCTGAATAAGGATCTGATGGTGTCTTGTTTCCAGGTAGTAGTATCCCTATCAATTAGATCAGAGACAGTAGTAAATCTAATATCAATATGATGACATTGTACTCTTCCACTTCCAAGCATCAGTAACCAGATATCGTTCCAGATGTTTATTGATTCCCTGTTCTTAACTCGCCACCCCATACCCTCCATGAGGATTTGTCTTGCACCCCAAATGCTTCGCCAGGTAAACGAAGGGTAAGATCCTAGTTCAGCACTCATAAAATCCCCTTTTGGAAAATATTTTGCTTTTGGAAAATATTTTGCTTTCATTACTAGCACAAATAGGCAATGAGGCTGTGTAATGATTTTCCAACCCTGTTTCGCTAGCAAGGCCAAATTAAAATTTTCTAAATCTTTAAAACCAAGACCTCCCTTCTCTTTGGGGATACATAAATCAATCCACTTGCATCAATGCATGCCTTTATTAGTTTTTAGATTACGCCACCAGAATTTACTTATAATAATCTCTAGTTCTCGACAAAACAAAATTGGAAGTTTAAAACATTGTATTGCATAATTCGAGATTGCTTGTAAAATGGATTTCAAGAATACCTCTTTTCCACCGCTGATAGGAATCGTACGCTCCAAATATTCAATATTTTTATAAAATGCTCCTTGATATCCACAAATGCATGTTTTTTTCGTCTTCCCACCATGGTCGGCAACTCCAGATATTTTTTCAGGTTATTAGATATTCTCACACCCAAAATTTCTCTAACCTGTACCTGTGTCTCTGAGTCAACATTACCGCTGAAATAGATTAGAGATTTATCAAAATTTACCAATTGGCCAGAAACTCTTTCATACTCGTTGATCACATCCTTTATATTACTTGCTCCTTCAACTGAGGCGTCTCCAAATAGAATGCTGTTATCCGCAAAAAACAAATGTGAGACTGAGACATTACTCCTACCTATCTTAGTCCAAAAAAGCCTCCCTTTCCTTTAAGCCAGTGCGATCAGTCGTGAAAATCCTTCTGCGCAAATAAGGAACAAATACGGGCTTAGTGGATCTCCCTGTCTTAGACCTCTTTAAGGGCAAAATTCCTCTCCCAGTCTTCTATTAACCACAACTGAATATGCAACGTTAATAATACACCTGTTAATAATCAAGATCCAATCTTCACAAAACCCTAGCTTATGCATCATGTTTTCTAAAAAACCCCACTCAATTTTGTCATAGGCTTTGCTCATATCGAGCTTTAAAGCAAACTTTTTCTTCGATGATCCTCTTTTATTCTTAAATGAATGCAGAATTTAATATGCCACAAAAATATTGTCCGTAATTTGCCTCCCTGCTATGAATGCTCCTTGGTTATCTTCAATACAACAGCTCAAAACCTTGCGGAATCGGTTGACAAGAACTTTTGAAATAACTTTGTAAACCATATTGCAAAGACATATGGGTCTAAATTGGCTCATTACCTTCGGTGAATTAACCTTAGGGATAAGGACTATACATGTTTTGTTAATCTCCTCCATATTTCTCCGGCCATTCAGAACATCTAAACAGTACGTGGTTACTTCTTTCCCAATGATGTGCCAATGTTTTTTATAAAAGATCGCAGGAAAACCGTCTTCTCCTGACGCCTTAAGAGGAGCTATGGATTTTACCGCCATTACAAACTCTTCTGCTTTAAAATCTGCCATTAATTCTCTATTGAGTTCCTCCGGGATGCATGGTGAGAATGACGCAAATAATCTATCCCAATCACCAGTTTCTTTTGAAAATAATAGTTCTCTAAAGTAGTTCGTAGCAATTTTAGACATCCCATCAATATCGATGACCAAGTTTCCAGTATCATCTTCAAGTCACTTAACCTTATTTTTCTTCTTACGGGCAGTTGCACTTCTGTGAAAAAACGCCATATTTCTGTCTCCCATCAGAAGCCAATTCGTTCTCGCCCTTTGTTCCCAAAATAATTCTTCCTTGTTAGCTTCGAAATTCAATTCAATCTTTATTTCTGTCATTTCCTCCATAGACGCTTCACTTAGTTCACCATTTCCCAGTTCAAGCAGTCTGGTATTTAGCTCTTCTGTTCGCCATACTTTAATTTTTTCTCTTTTTGTGCCCAACCATTCAGTCTCAATCCCAGTTCCTTCAGTTTCACCAACACATCTTGAGTGTTCGAATTCCATTAATGCTTAACTTACTCTTCGAAACCTGGAATCAGTATCCAATCAGCATTAAACCGAAACCTCCATTATCTCCTCCTACATACAAACCACCATCCCAATCTGTATCTACAACTACTGGACAATAGTCGGAGAAACTATGTTGTAGATGGCTTACAGAGAAACCTGGAAACAATTCCCACCATTCTTCATTTGCAACACCTCTATCTAATCTCTCCCTAATATTGTTGCTAGTGAGCCGACCCCTTTCCCACGTGTACCACTGGCCAGAAAACCCCAAATCAGACAGTCCACAATCATCTAATGTTGCCCTAAAAGCATCCATTTGTCTTTCTTCACGAATTCTTCCTCCTTGTTTTTCAAATGAAAATAGGATTTCATTAAAATCACCTACAACCAACTAAGGTTTGTTGTTCCCATTCTGCAATCTCCTTAGCAGATCCTACGACTCCCTTCTATTATGTTCTACTGGTGCCCCATAAAATTCCGTGAATCTCTATGATCCCAACTCATTTTCTTCTTCAACCTCCACATCAATATGCGACTTTGAAAAACTCTTTAATGTTAAATTGAGCCCCTCCCTCCATCCTAGCAATAAACCCCCTCGTTTCTACCGCATCAACATCAATACCATTTGTAAAACCACATTACAATCTTATTTTCTCCATCCTTCTGCTAGTAACTTTCGTTTCCATAATAAACAAAATGTGGGGTCGAATGTGTCTCAATTTATTTTTGAGATGTTTAACTGTTCGTGGTTTGGGTTCGTGATTGCCCCAAACCACGAACATTCTAACTAACGATTTTTATTGTGCTCCCGGTCAGCCAATCCCCAACTCTAATACTCCTTTGTTATTTTTGGAATTTCCCGTTTCTAAATTAATTCTCTGCCTCTTTTTCCCATCAATAAATTCCACAGATATCTCTTCTATCTCAAATCCATCCTCATTTTCCTCCAACTGCCTCAACATTCCATGATCCCTTGCATCTAACATATTCCGATTCTGCCTTATAAATCGTCCTACAATCCCTAATCCACTTCTACGCTCACCAATATTAGTTATATTCTCGCCAAACTTCCTTTCTCTTTTTTCCCCATCGATCTCCATACTTAACCACCTGTCGTATTCAGGTTTCTCTCGTAGCCATTTACTCTTCAATTGTCCACCCCTTTTTGAAGGAGCCCTTAGTGACAGATCCCAGCCAAACTCCACTTGCTGGTTCCCCAGCATTAGTTGGATTGGACAAAAGCTTTTACCATGACCTAGCCGACCACAGAGAAAGCAAAATAAGGACAACCTTTCATACTGGAAAAATGCATATATAGATTTATTTTGACCAATAGCAATCCGTTTCTTTCTTTTGAGCAGAGAACGAGTATTAATTAATACTCTAATTCGCATGAACTTGCTAATTCCTCTTGCCACCATCGATGCATCATATTTCAAAAATACTCCAATAAAATCCCCAAACTGTCTAGCCATACCTTCTGTCACGAATCCAATTGGAAGATTATGAATTTGTACCCTAAAAGCTGTATCCCAAAGAGGAACTGTGATTGGATCCTCGCCCCCTGTTAATCTATGGAAGATAATAAGATGCCGATTAAAAAACCAAGGCATACCGTCCATAACTCTATTTAAATAGATGTCACTGTAAAATTTGAACAAAATTTGTTTGCCCTCCAATTCCGAAATAGCCACTCCCCTCAATAGATGCCATAAATCAGCTAGAGTATTTTTTAAGGAAGGAAAATTTACCACACTATCTGTAAGGACTCGCCCAACCAAACATAAATCATATATTTGTAAGGACTCGCCTAACCAAACATAAATCATATATTTGGCCTGTGTTAATTTCGTCACCTATTACCACCAATGGATCTTCCTCGTTGTCCATGATGTTGAAACTTGCCAATTCATCATCCACCGTATTTATCCAAGCTATAACAATCCTTCAAAAGCCTTTTAAAACACAAATCCCTTTGAATCGCGAACAAAACCCTAGAAAAGTCAAGAGAAATTTTCATGCTATTAAGCAGACTAAGAAAACCCTAACCCGTGCTATTAAGCAGATTTATTCAAATTACTTATTCAAATTGATTCGAATAATTTGAAATCAAATTTCTTTTTCTATTTTTTTTGCAAATCAAATTAAATTTTACTCATAACCAAATGTAACGTGCTTAAACCACACTTTTTTAAAGTAATGGGAAATTAATCCTTAATAATATTTTATTGGTTTTGATTAATTAGATAAAATTTATTCATGTTCTCTAACAAAATATAAAGTAACATATTATTATTTGATGCCTAAAAAATTATTTTTTTAGACCATCTTTAATCTAAGATTATTATTATTATTATTTTCGATTCGCTCACATAACAATTCAAATTCGACCGATGAGGTCATCCAAACAACCAGCAATTGGTGATGTACACAACCAACGACCAACGATCTGCAGTTAACTTTAATTTGAATTTTGAGTTATTTTATATATTTTTATAATTTTTAAAAAATTTAAAAAATTTATTGCATTTCTATTTTTTAAAATTCTTACTGAAAAACTTCTATAATTTTTTTTGAATTTTTAGAAAATATTTTTTTAAATTTTAAAGAACTTTTTTTCAAAGTTTTTAAAATTATAATTTTTATCTATAATTTATTTAGATTCTTTTAATAATTTTCAAGTTCTTTGTGGGCGCGACATACAATATAAAATAGTGTCATATTAATAAAAAATGATTGAAAGCTAATTTACTTCAAATAAAAGAATTAAGATCAAATTGAATAAAAATATAAAAATTAATAATTAAATTTATTATTATGTATTATATACAAAAGATCAAAATAAACACTTAACATCCCAATTTCTAGCATAAAAATTAAAGATATCTAATAAAAAAAACTAATTTATCGATTTTTAATATAAACACTGAAATACAGAATATAAAATATAATAAAAGAATAGGTAGGACACATTTACACCTTTCCTTCTCCTGAAAGCAAAAGGAAGAAAAAGTTTAAACAAATGACAGCCTAACCAAATTTTATTTCATTCCCATTGCCAAATTGTAACGCGCTGAAGTTGAAATTGTAGACAATTTGGAGACGGATTTATGCCTAAGTTTTGAGTTCCGACCAAGAAATTGTGTACAATGTTACCCTTATTCAACCAACATAAATTAAGGCTCTGTGTTGTTTGCAGATTTTACAGAAAATATTTTTGTGTTTATTTAATAAAAAATAGTGTAGTTAACTGAAAATGACTTGTAGATTAACGTAAAATAAGTTTGTTATCTTCCGAATAGGTAATATTATTTTTATATAAAAATTAACTTAAATCAAGCTTAATATTATTATATTGATAATAATTTTTATTTTTATTTTTAAAAATATTTAAAATATTAATAAAAATTATCATATTTTTTAATATTATTAAACATACATATTAATTATTTATATTTAGTCATATAATAAATTATTAATATAATATATTATTTTAATAAATTATTTAATATTTCAATTTTATTTTAATAATAAATTTTTAAATCAATAATTTTAAATAATATTCTTCACATATTATTAAAAATAATTAATATTAATAATTAATATTTATTACAATTATAAATATATTAAAAATAAATATTTTCTAGTATAAAGGTTAAAATATATCATAAGTTTATAAAATCTTCACAAATTTACAATTTAGTCTCTGTAATTTTATTTTCAAAAATTTAGTCTCTCTACTTTTCATATTTGAAAATTAAGTTTAATTGTTGACATTGTTAAATTTTTTTTTCAATTTTGTTGATGTCACATTTTTAAATAAAAATACACACTTGGTAGTCATGTAACTAAAAAATGACGTTGTAATGAATTTGAATTTAACAAAATATTTTTAATATATATAAAAATAATGTAAAATATAAATTTATAAATATAAAATAAACTCAATTAAACAATGAAAAGATAAAAAAATCTCAAATGTATATTTATTTTGTTGAAAATAATTTTTATAAAATATTTTTAAAAAATTTATTTAATAATAAAAAATATTTTATATTTATCTAAACACCAAAAACTATTTTTAATGAAACAAATATATAGAAGGAAACTAATCTATGTACACTTCAATTGAAAGTAAAAGGAATCCTCCACAAGGTTAAAATATACGGTCAGAAATCCAACATCTTCAGTACATGGCAGAAAAAGGCATTCAAGAAAGAAAAACAGTCATGTGGTCAGACATCAACACCGACAAGATTTGGCCATTTCTCACCATCTTCGGGTACATCATTGTCGACCCAGTACGACATCGTTGTGTTCCTTCAACACCACAAAATTTAGACTTACCTTACCTACCGACGAAGTAACTTTCTGTTTTAGAGATCGAAGACACTGATCTACCTTCATTTACCTTTTACATGCATCCAACTAAAAAGCTCATGCTAGAGATAGACGCACCCTGACATCCAATTTGTCCTATGTTGGAAACTTGGCTAATTTCCCATTACGAAACCACTGTTTCAATCTAAATCAAACGGCTAAATCCAGAAATGGCATACAGCTACTAAAGAAAAAAAAAAAGAAGACAAAATTATGGAAAAATTGGTTTTGTTCATTCAACTTGTATGGCATCTTCGATTACAAGCAAACTGAGAGATATCAATGAATCAATCAATCTCTCCCTATAATTTTGTTTATCCTAATGTAGAACTTTTCTTATTCTACTATGTTCAATAACAAATGGGTTAGTGATAAAAATAGAAAAAGCTTCACTTTTTCCAGGCGTAGACAAGCAAAGAGAAGCCGGTCGGAGCACTTAACTCGCTCTCCTCAACGCTTGCCCATTCCAGCACCGACGAGCTTCCTCCTGATGAAGCTGAAGACGTCGATATTGAAGAAGAGGATGAACTTCTAGCAGTCATCCACATGCTTTTCCTCATCTTTTCCCCAATACTAGGTGAACTTTGTTGACACAAAAAGATCCCTTCCTTCTCCTTCAAAGGACTCACTGCTTCGTCATTCTCAAACTTAAACATGAAAACTGCATGCCCATTGTTTAATTCCTGATCAAACAACCAGTTATATACGTCCCACGACACTTGAACTGGGACCCCATCTACTTCAATACGCTCATTCCCTCTAAATTTCCATTTTAATCGCTTTATTTGTAATACCCTTTGGTCATCAACGCTAAAACAAAGCTCTGCATCCTCCTTCATGACCTTACATTCAATGGAGATTTCTTTCCTTTTGCTACCAAATCTGGCTTTTGTGGTGTACAATTTGTTGCCATATAGATGCTCTCTTCTCGAAACAAGAGCTTGGGGTTTCCCAGGCTTTTGAACTCTAGTTCGGGCATAAGCTTCTTTGATAGAATCACCAACAACAAGTACCATTTCCCCGTCAACAACAAGAGCAATATAGAATCCAGATTCGGGTTCAGGGCCGGATCCAAACTTAGCCCTGGAAAGGTCCCAAAAGACATGGACATTAGAAGTAGTATCGCAGCTGAGTTTTTTATTCCCATATTTCTTCCAAAAATGAAGGGTTTGATATGGAGATGAAAAAGGAGGTTGGAGAAGGAAAGGGAGGTAGGCGAAGAGGGAGAGAAATGAGAGCAAGGATAGAGGTGGAGGAGGAGAGAGTGACCAAGGAAGGTACAGGACCAGGTGAGGGAGAAAAGGCCTAGATTTGTATGGTAGAAACTTGTAGCAAGGTTTGTCTTACCTGAGGTTTGCGGCGGCGGCGGCAGAGGAGGAGGCGACGGGAGCGCTTTGTGGGTGTTGTCAACGGTGGGGGAGGGGCGGAAGCAGGAAGGGAAGGAGGAGGAATGGTGCTGGCGTTGGAGGGACATTATTATTTGCGGGTTTGAGATTGAGAAATATGAGTTTTCGGCTTTCAAAGGGTTTCAAGGCTATATATCAGTTGGGGTTTACAATCTAAAGGACGGCGATTTTTCTTTTTAAATAAAAATAAAAGACGGCGTTTTTAAGGGGTTGTGACTCAAATTTTAATTATTCAACCATTTCTTTCACATGAATTTGAGAAATTTTAGTACTTATAAAACCTATTATTTATTATGTAATAAGTTTAATTTAAGTCGACTAACATTTCCAAACCAAATTTTGATTCACTTTAATCAATTTTATTATTTTATCTTTTTCGAAATAATATTTGATACTCTGTCACACCGAAATTTTTAAACATCCTAAATACTATTAAACGTTGACAAGTGTTTTATAAAAATATAATAAATTAAATTAAAATTTATATACTATCAGTAATATTTTAGACTTCACAAATAGAATTAAAAGTTATAAAAATATACTAAAATATTTAAACATGTAACAAAATTTTAAATTTAATTATGAAATAAAAAGATACACCAATACTAACCCCTTTTTTTATATATATGTCCCTCAAAATATATATATTAAAAAATGCTAAATACTCTTTTATGTCACATTAACTTAATCATAATGTTGTTAAAATATTGTTATGTTTGGTAGCAGTTTAAATGAGAAATTTGTATTTTTATTATCGTAAAATTTACAATTTAATTTCGTTCTTTCCTAAAAAAACTTTTTGGCTTCGCCCCCAGTTTTAACATACTCTAACTCACATCCTCCTGTACTAGCAACAATATCGATGCAAATCAAATTAAGACTCAATCAATTATTTGTGAAATTTTTAAATTTTATTAAATATTATTCTTGTATAAAATTTTATTATAAACCCAATTATTGAAATGTAATTTGTTTTTTGTCCCTAAAATGTTTTAAGTAATTATCCACGTGAATCGTTATTTGAAGCCTAAGTCGTCCGTTTTATAGAAAATTCAAAATAGTATGCTATTTGATTTTGTCAAATACTAGAAAATTATTATTTAAGGTAAAAATACAAGCTCCCTAGACGGAAAATGGATTGTTGCATTGCGTGCATGAAGCCAAATTAATGGACAATTTCTTAATCCTTTTACTAGTTTATTAAGGGTTTAATTCTAGTCCCAGTCCTTTTTACTTTACACACTTATTAAATTTAGACTCTTTATTTGTCTGATTTGAAATTTGACATTGTCACTGAATTCCGTTAAATTTAAATATTCAAAGATTTAATTACAAAATTAAAATTCAATTGAATAAAAGTTCATTAATAGCGTTACTAATAACATGTGAAGAAGGGATTAGGAATTAAAAGCAAGAGGACTAAATTTGAATAGTCCGATAAGTACAAAGAAGAAAGCATAATTAGACAATTATAAATCGATTATGGTTAATCATTGCTCCTTAAATTTTGAATTTTGAAAAAAGATATCAACATCCATGAATTTGTCTATTTTGGGCGGCCGCAATAGAAACTAAAACAGCTGGTAACCGCACCTGGCTTTCCACTTGCGCTCCTATTCTGTACGTATTTGGAATGGGTTCGGAGATGATCTGTGTGCGGACTGCTGAGAAACTGTATGAATAAATGCCTAAATTCTCAAAATAAACCTTTCCAAATTAATTAAAAAATCGATTAAACATTTTGTCCAAAACTTCATTCAATTCAATCTTTGAATCATGGTTTCTATCTTATTCAACCTTCGAATTCATTTTCTTTTGAGTCCCTTGACAAATTATTAAGAGCTAACGTGTCCACGTCAAAAAAAAAATAATGACATTAAGGGCTTAATTGATTTCTCTATTATTTTACGTAGGTTTAATTGATATTCTGTTATTTTACAAGAATTTAATTAATTATTTAATCCTAATTTTTTAAAAATATAAATTTATCGAAACATCTTAAATATTATAAATTATGATAAAATATTATAAAAATTTGAGAAATTATTAAGAATTACAAAAAATAAATTATAGAATATTATTAAAAAAATTAATAAATGTTTATAAAATAAAAATATTAAAATTTGTAGAAAATATTTGTTATTTTGTTGCTTTGGAATTTTTTATTTTAGTAATAAAGAAATAAGGAGATTGGAGTGTGATAATGATCAACTTTCTATGGGATACCGAGTGAGGGGTTTGAATGACAATAAATTCACTACTTGAAGACTTAAGTTGCGTGATAGGCAGAGGTATTTATGTGTCACTTTAATTTACTATTCAAAAATAATAATTTTATATTAATATTTATATATTTATATAATAGTATTTTTATTACTTTTTAATAAAATGAAACAAATCAATTTGGTGGGCTAGGTCTAGTTGGGCTCAAGCCTAGAATTTTTTTTAAAATGAGCTTAAGTTCAGCTTAACCCATGAACAATTCTAATTATTGACAATGTTTTAGTTGATGAAGAATGATGAGAAAGAGCTTAATGAACATGAGCTGAAGTATGATGTAGAATCCTGTATTAGAGAAAATAAAAAAAGTGTAGTAATTTTTAATTTTATAATTTTTCTTTAAAATTTTTATTTTTTATTTTCTATAATATTTGAAATATTTAAATAAAGTTTATATGTTTTTCCAAAAAAAAATGTAACATTTAATTTTTTATATTTTTTATAATAATTTATAGATTTCTAATAATCTTTATGTTGGCATTTAAAATCTAGTTGGACTGCCACGTAAGATTACCGTTAGAGAGATAACGAAACTTAACGGAAGAGTGATTACTTCGTAACAAAATAATAACATAAGTGACTAAAATATAACTTGATGCAAATAAAAGTGACTATTTTTTCATATCAACTTGCTAAGTTAATTGTCATGTCATCATTTTTCCATGTCAGTTGTCACGTTAGCTTGCCACCTCAATTACTATATCAGCACTTAACGATATTAATGAAAAAATAAATTCAAGGGGCTCGATTGGGTATAAATTATTATTTAAATTATTCAATTGGATGCATTATTCAACGAGAGACTTGATTTTTTTAATTATTTTCGAAAAGCTTGTTTAACATTTTAGCCTAGTTATAAAAAGGTTGCATCCATTTAATTATTATTGTTATTATTAGTTTTTCTTTTACCGTCTCATAACCAAAAAAAAAATTTATGAGCATAATAATAAATTTAAATCTCAACCAATAATCTTTTAGTCTTAGCCTATCGCAAGTTGTAACCCATAAGAATTTGGGTTCGACTATAATGTTTCACTGCTGATGAGGTAATATTTTAATTTGTATATATTCACAAATAATTTAAAAATTAAAAAATCATAAAGATTTAAAAAAAAATTAGAAACAAAAACCCTTCAAAAGAAAAAAATAAAAACCTAAGCAATACATAAAAGTACAAAATGCTTTGAAAGATTATAAAAGTTTTTAATTTTCAATAAAATTATTAAAAAAAACTGTAAACAAGTTTTAATTTTTATTTTTTTTTGAAAATTTAATTGTAAAAATATATTTATATTTGATTATTTGTAATCTTATGAGAAAATCAAGCATAAAAATAATCAAAATAAAAGAATACTTTTATATTTTGAAATTTTTAAAATTTGAAAAAATGAAAAATTCAAAAAAAAAACTATAGACAAGTTTTAATTTTTACTTTGTTTTCATATCTTCTAAAAATTTTTATTTTTATAAATTTTAAATTATTTGTTCATGTAAAATTAGATAAAATGAGTTCATTTCAGCAATAAAATACACATAGACCAATAGAATTTGATTTGTGTTGGATGGGTGATTACTACATGGCATTATTTTGAGGGTCCAAAAGATTATTTTAGTATCATTTGATATTTCTATTTTAATAAGAATAATTATTACTCAAAATACACTCTATTTAATTCCAATTGGCAACTGAAAAAAAAAAACAGAACACGTATGAAACGTACAGTTTTCTTTATGGTTGGAACATAACATGTTTCGTCAACGAAGCATGATGCTGGAAATCAAAATGAGTTAATTACTTGATATTAAAACTTCCAATCTTATCATTCTAATTTTTATATCCATTTTTTATTTATTTAAATTTTAAAATATTAATAATTTGAGTGATATGTGTGACAGCTCTTTCATTCATTGAAGAGACAACCATGCATGATGTAATAGTTAACCACTTTAATTAACAATATTTGGGTAAAAGTAGTAAGAAAAACCTATTATCGTATTAAAAAATAAATAAATTAATTTTTATATATTAGATCAAAGAATAAATTGATGTTTTTATTAAAATTTTTATCCATTTGTCCTATTAAAAATTAGTCTCTATAAATCAATATGAGGTACACATAACACGTCACTTATTAATGTCTAATTATCCCGTCAATTATATTAAGTTTTAATAGTATAAATAAATAAAATTTTTCATCTAATGTAGAGAGAATAATTTATTTATTTTTTAAATAAAAATATAAAATATAATCCAATTTTTAATATAAAGAGTTTCATGATTTTTTAAGCAACTTTTAAGGAAGTAAAGCTGGTTGAAATTAATGGTAGATGTTGGTGTAGCCACGGAAACTAAACTCACCAACGAAGCTGGCATTGTCTCCACACTTCACTCTGTGTTCCATATTTTCTTTGAATTACAACAGCTAGTACTTCCACGTACTTGCAATTTGTTGCTCCCTTTTTTATTTTATTTTATTTTCTTTTATTTTAATGTTCTAGATTGTATTCCTTCATTATGACACATTCCAAAAATAAATAAATACACCCAATGTTTGAAATCTGAATTTTATTTTTTATATGGATAGTAAGAATGAAATACTTCTAATAAATATAAATTAATTACAATCTAATATAATTATATATATATCTATAAATTATAAAAATATAAATTTTAAATTCAATAAGTATTAATATTGTTTAGATCTATTCATGTTTGTTTAAACCCGAATGTCTATTCGAAATTTGAGGGGTTTAGACAAAAATATTAGATTTAAAAGCTAGATTTTATTAAAAGAATTAAGTCCGTTTCAAATATGAACCAAACTCAGGTTTAAACATTTAAAGTTCGAAGACCTGACTCGTTTTTTAAGTTCATAATATTTTATATTATGTTATTTTTTATATATTATCTAATTTATGATACAAAAGTTATATTTATAGTTGTATATAATACTACTACAAGATAAACATTAAAAAATATTAAGATGATTATATATAATATTTTAATAAATAAAAAATATAATTATAAACTACTAAACTAAAAATCATATAAATATATTTTTTTAATTTTTTAAAAAATTAATATAAACGAGTTTAAAATAGATTTGAATTAACTATTTATAAATATGAATAGGCTTAAATAAAATTTATCTTACTTATTTAGGGGATAATTAATTGTAACAAATTTGATATGTTAGAGATATGCACTGCATCTATGTCGATGTTGCACATGTGGAATAAAGGTTCATTTAATATAAGAATGAAAAAGGTCCATTAGGCTGAGAGAAGTTTGTAGGAGGACATACTAGTCGAAGTCGAAATCGAAATCGAAATCATCATCATTGCTTTCTTCGTCATCATCTACATCATCAACTACATTGTTAGTATCGGGATCACTAAATTCTTCAACATTTACATCATCCTATTCAATATCATATCGGACATCCTCTATACCTAGCTTAAAAGCTTAAAAACATTCACATTTATTTTTAGTGCAGTATCTCAAATCAAAACTTTTAACTATTCTCTTAAAATCTTATTTTAAATTCAAGCTCAAATATCAACGATTAGTTCTCAAAAATCTAATTAGATATTTACAAACAGTAATCAATCGATTCGGTCGATTTTTTCAATGTAACTGACTTAATTGACCATCATATATAATAACTAAACTAGCCGATTTATATAATGTAAATTAGTTTAACCAAACCAACTTAACATCCATCGATTTAGTAGATTAACTGACTTAAAATAAAGATATTATAAAATATATTTAAAATAATGAATATATTAATGTATTTAACATGTTTAATTGACTTATATATCATAAAATATAAATATATTTAAATAATTAAAAAAGATTAAATATTAAGTGTGTTAAGATGATCTGTTCGATTATGAATTTCAATAATCGATAGCCGATTGACATAACCAAATAAATCAATCCTATAATCGATTTAACCGCACTAAATTGAAATTGACTTAACCGAATTGGTCAATTAAGTCAATTTAGACAACTTATGCTCTCCCCTAAGTCTGACCTAGGTTAGATGCACCATACAAACTAGGTGCATTGTATGGATTGCCATCAGATGTTGATATTGCTTCATACTTGTACAGATCAACCAAGTCTACGTAGACTTTTTTTTTCCATCCCAGCGTTTTTTTTTTATTTTAGAGGTTTTAACTCAACAAGTTCTTACAAACCTTAATTCACTAAATAGTACAATTAAAGAGATTGACTACTCAATCTTCTATGACTAGTACAATTAAAGAGATTAACTACTCAATCTTCTATTTATGCCTAAAAGAGGCCTAAAACTCTGATTACCACCCTTATATTTATAGAAAAATTGAAAAGCCTGATTTCTTAAAAAGTTGTTTAAAAAAAGTTTGCAAATTTGAGGAGAAGCAAATAAATAATAAAGAAGTAGAAAAAGGATAATTGTGAAGTCAAAAAGTCAAAAGTGTGTGGGAGATGGAAGATATATGACTTCAACCGTTGAGACCGCGTCGTCATACAACCCAAGATGGTCTCAACCAAAAATATTTATCTTTGTTATGTTCAACTTCAACAATTGAAGCCTTTAGTTTTATTTTGTGACTCTTGACTCTTCCGATCTTTCCTTTTGGCTACTCTTTTGCAAGTTCTAAACTACTCAATTTTTCTAATTATTTTTACTTGATTGATTCTAGTTTAATATTATTTTAGAGAAGTGCTTTTAAAAAATGTTACGGTAAAGTACTTTTGAAAAATACTTTTAAAAAATTTGATTTAGGATTTAAATGTTTAGTATTATTGTTAAAAAGTACTTTTGATAAATAAAATATTCATTTTAGATATTGTGTTATAAAGTAATAAATATGCATTTAAACAATGTTTAAATTAGTTAATATGATGATATCTTAGTAAGAATATAAAAAATAATTTATTATAATTTGTTGTTAATATTTTAATGTATGAAATATAAATTTTAATTATTTTTTAACAATTAATATTAATTATTCATAAAATTTAATTCAAATATATAAACTATATTTTAAATAATAAAATATAACCAATAAAAATTTAAATATATAATATTATATATAAAATAAATCTTAATAAGAAAATAATTACATACACCATATAAATATTATATATAATATATTATAAGGGTTAAAATTGTCATTTATTGCTAAAAGTACTTTTACCAAAAGCAAAAGTTAAAAAAAAAACTGTTTTTACTTCTAAGTTGAAAAACACTTCTGACTAAAAAATTTGTCTGTTTAGCATTGCTTTTAGCTTCAAAAATGTGTTTGACCCCAAAAGCATTTTTGAGAAGCAATGCAAAACAAAACTTTCTTCATATATAATATCAACAGATGTTAAGATGAAGAGAGGAATGGTGTCTTTGTCCAGAAAATAGAGTCCAAGCCTCCCCAAATAAAGTCTTTGAGATTATCTAAATCACAGATGTTTCAGATTGGATAATCAAATCAAATTTTGAATCGAATTCTGGGTTAAATTATTATATATATTTTTCTAAGGGAGAAAATGAAAAATAAATTTTAATGGTTTTCTCAAAGATAAAGTAAAACAAATAATGTCCATTTATTTTTGGCTCAAGGTCAAGAATCCCGTGACATGATTGAAAAAGAAAGAAGCAAATTCAAATTGCTTAATATCTCTAAAAAAACTAATGATAGTAAATAATTTTAAAAATGATGATTTATATAAAACTTATCAAGTTAAAATTACTAGCCATTTTCACAGGTCAGTAACTAGTGGTATAAGAGTTAGTCAATGCAGAGTCTCAAAATTTTTTTTCCAAAATTAAATTATATACTTTTATAATAGTAAAAATATAATTTTATCTTTTTAATAGTTTATATCTTTTTAATTTTTAAAGGGTTAAATCAATTTTTTATTACTTTAGGCGAGCAACGTGCTATTTTACCATTACTAATTAAAATTTTTATAAATTTTTACCATCTTAAAAGGCCATCACCTCTTAGGTTTCCACTACGTTCCGCCACTAGTTTTAGTAGGAACACAATGTAACTATATGACCTAACCATTTAATAATAGAATATTAGAGAATCATTATAAATAATAATATTAAAAGAGTTTATTAATTATAAGAAGACATATTACACTTTTAAGAATAAAATTGAAGTTCGAATATTGGAGATAATATTTTTTAGAAAAATAGCCATGAATTCTGAAATAATTTATTTTCATGAACAGTAAAATAAATACGAAGAAATTATGCAGGATATTAATTTTAAATACAAAAGTAATGCAGTATTTGTTGAACCGTAAAGAATGGACTATCTGAAAATTGTAAGAGTGGAGGAGGGCTTGTCGAAGTAAATTGTGCGGAGGAGAAATGTTTACCCAATTTCCTTCATTTCATTGGACCACTCTTCATACCACTTTACTCCCACATTAAACTAAATATACACTGAATCTGAATGTTTTTGTATATAATATATATTAACTAGTACGGATTTATTTTATTTAATATAAAAAAAGTATATTTAATAAATTTATACTGTTTTTTTTTTGTTACATAAACATAATAATATTTTATAAGTGAAAAAAATAATATGTTAATTTAGTTGACTTTTCTGCATGAATTTTGTGTTAAATATACAGAAGTTTTATTCTATTAAGGATTACATTAAAATATATTTATCTTTTGTTATATAGCTTATTCAATTCCTTAATATCTATTACTTCATCTATCCATTTTGTTGTAATAGAACAAATTCTTCTTGATATTTTTCCATTAAGACTTTATATTGTTGATTTATGTTGTATCTATGGCTAGATATTCAATTCTTTTATGTAAAGCATCCATATAAAAATGCCCAATAATGATTTATTGTTAGAGTTGTCAGACTCGAATCTCGTTTAATCCAGTCTTAAAAGTTTAAAGTGTAACTTACTTGTTAAAGAAAATAAAATAGAGAGGCAAAACAAGGAATCTGTAGGGGCGAAGGCTTGACCATGCCGCGCAAATTGAATTCGTATAAAACTATACTACTTCTATCTCTGCCATATATTCCAACATATAACCACGAAAAGAATGCCCCAATCTTTCACTTTCCTGGAAAAATACTCTTGATCCCTTAGGTTAGTAACAACTCTATTCTTTAAATCCATCTACATAAACTCCACAAGCTTACTCGGCTTGACAAAAAGGCACCACACTGACAAAGTTGCAGTACATTGGCACAAAACATTCCTAAACAAGTAATTTTTTTTTAGAGAAAAAAGTGCTTCTCCCAAGCCAAAAATTGGCCCAAAAGCATTTTTTCCAAAAGTTGAAAATTTTAGCTTTTTCCCAAAAGTACTTTTGAGAAGTAATGCTAAATTGAACCTTATACCCTCTGTCATATCACTACATAACTAACATCAAGAATTCCACGACACATGCTTACGTACTCTCTCAGTATTGGTGAGAATTCTACCATTATAGACTAACCAAAACAAAAGTTTGATTCGTTGAGGACCACAAAGTCTCCACACCCATTTCCAGCTCCCACGACTATCTTTGCACTTCATCTTTCATAAGCAAACCTCAAGGTAAACTAGCACTTACTATCCCATCTCTATCTTGGTAAATCAACCACAAAGTCTCCACACCTATTTCCAGCTCCCACGACTACCTTTGCACTTCATCTTTCATAAGCAAACCTCAAGGTAAGCTAGCACTTACTATCCCATCTCTATCTTGGTAAATCCTCGATGTTAGACACACAAGGCGATCATATAATTTTGTGTGAATAGGGTAAAATAGAGTAAATTATTGTACTAAAAAACCACACTAGGTTCATTTCTAAAAAAAAAATTAAAGGGGTCAAAGACAGTCCCACTTAAAACTTAACCTCCTAAACATCATCGATTCGGCAAATTACGCCTATGTTCTCAAACACTACAAAAGATACAATTAAAAAATTACAAAGAGAGAGAGGAGAAACCACCTCTATTTATAGTAGTACAAGCACTCCAAAGCCTTGTATCTTTTAGAAGTGGGATTGTGTTATTTCAACATATAACAATGATTCTAAATCTCAAAGCTATAGGCAATGATGTCTAAATGTAATCCCATTTCCATTCTCCATCAAAAGAAATCATATAACTCACGCGAAAATGCTAGGTATGTGTAAGAGTTAAGCTCAAACATGTTTGTATCAACAAATCATCTTCCCCTGTCCAAAAATCAACACCATTCTCATTACACACATTTCAGATGATTCTTTTTCGTATATCGTTCCATACACCACTTGGGCCTTTCCATAAATGAGAGTAGTTTTGTAAAAGTTTAGTTTTAAACGGTGTTGTAAAATTCAGTTTCTAGTATATAACTAAAATAGAATAACTACGAGTCAAGTGTGGATTAGAAAAAGTCAAATTATTATGTGATATTGAATTGAATCAGGTAATAAAAAAATAATACAACGACTAAACAGAATTGTGTTTAAAATAAAAGGAAAATGACTTCTAATTAATTGGTGTATTTAATGGCGATTAAACCAAAACCTATAAAATAATTAAACCAAATTAGAAGTGAGTTAGTGGAATGATATGGTTAAGTCCACGTTTAATTATTAATATAGTTTATATGACATATAATTAATTCAACGGTGTTTCATTAATTAATTAACTTGGATTAATTAAGTATAAACAATCCACTAGTCAAAATATAAAGGTGTGTGATAGTGGAATAAAACAGAAAGTTACTTCGAACCCTGTGTATTGACATGATGATTAAGGCGTTCATTGTTCTAGCTGTGATCTAGGTTTGAGTCACGTTAATCATATTGTTCTTAGGACTTTTACTTCCTCTTGTAATTCACAAAAAAAAAAGAGAAAGTTAATTCTCTTCTTCCATAACCGGTTAAGTAACCAAAACAAAAGAGAAAAAGAAAATAATCTCTCAAGTCTCCACCATTGCCATAACTTGCCAAAGAGAAATTAGTAAGTTTCTTTGCAATATTATTGTTAAATAATGTTAGATATGAAGAACCGAAGCATTAGATTAATGAATTAATAAGTTTTATGTAGATTTTGGGAAATTTTGGAAAGTTAATATAAATAAGATAAAATTCATGCAAGTGAGAAGATAATTTTTTATGATGAAAGCTTGTTAGAAAAGTGATAAAAAAATATGAATATAAACTAGGATCAAATGTGAATTATTTGATTAATTGTGTTTTATTAAGGACTTAAGTGAAAAGGGTGAAAACTTTAATGAATAATAAAAATAGGGAGTCCTTGTACTATATTTATTAAGGCGGATTTAAATTCGATCATGTAAATTGTGAAAAACGAGTGTTTTGGATATTAGGACATATAGGACTAAATTGAATAAAATATATTCATGTATATAATGTATTGATTTGTAGTTGAATTGTGTGATTAATGGATTTCCTATATCTGAATTTTGTACATAACTAAAGACGATGCCGGGATGTTGAAAAATAAAGGGAAAGGCAAAACAGTCGACGAATAGCTAATTTAGTTTGTACTAAATTTAAAATTTAGAAAAATAAATAAAAAATAAAGAATTAAAGATTTATATAACAAACAAACTAAAGAAAAGAAGAAATAAAATCTCTAAAAGGTTCACGAACACAACATTATGTATATGTTTTTATTAAACTTTCATTTTATATATTTAGTAGCAGATGATCTTATTGTAGATTTTCTATAATAATATTGTAGATAAATTTGTTGGTTAATGCGTAGGATAAATTTTTTCTTCCTTATTTATTTTATATTTATTGAATGATGTAATTTTATTTGTGAAGTTTATTGATGATTATTTTAAATAATCGATTGATATTTTTATAGTTGAAATGATTTGATCTAATTCATTTTTTATTATATATATTAATTTATTTTAAAAAATATTGATAAATCTAAAATAATACATTAAAACAGACCGATATCTATACATACCAATTCCAATATATGCATTGATATAATACTTGGATGAAAATGCAGCCTGTTTTCCAAAATAATCCTAAAACCCACATATTTACCCATTCTTTTTTAAACTGACGTATTTGCCTAAATTCGGCCCTTTATGGGTCCATCATGTGGTTAAAGTCTGCTTGAGCATCTGATAAGGCTGAGAGGTAATGGGTATTAGGCCTTTACAGGTACTGTTCTGATTGATTCTAGGAATTAGTTTTTCTTCTAAATTTCTTTCCTATTAGAATTAATATTTTAATAATTCAACTGTTATACTTTATATTTTATTAATATAAATTATGTATGTCAGATTTAATATAAATTAATATTTTATATTTATTTGTTTTATGTAAAAAAAATTCAACCATTTAATAAATATCATATATATATATATTATATTTTAGATCGAATCGGTTTAAAATTATAGATGCATGACAAGTACAATTATATCGATAAATTCAACTGTTGAATCGTTAAAATATTAATTATACAAAGATATATAAAAGAGTGTGTATGTAAATTTCTCATATATATATATATATATAAACAACATTATCAAGAGGACAAAGCAACATAGCTTAAGGAAAGTAATGTTTCGATGTCATGGACCTGTTTGTTATTTAATAATCATAACACTAATGAAGTGATAATCAGTGGATCCAAAGTCTAATTAAACGATAATAGTTATAACATTAATAGTGAAATTTTATTAATAAAATAAATATATTTGAAATTATTTTATATTTTATGTAAAAGCACTAAAAATAAAACAATTATAATTATTGTTATTTTTTAGTAATAATATTTTATTATATTTATTTATAATATATATAAAAACACGAATTTAAAAAAAATTGAATTGACTAGAATATCGTTTATTTTCCATTTTATTACTAAATTAATTTTAAAAGTAATTATAATTTAACTTATAATTTTTAATTAAAAAGTTGTGCTAATTTTAAAATAGAGTTATTACTTGAATAGAACTCTAAACATAAAATATAAAAAAAAACATTTATGATAATTGCAATTATAATTTAATTTATAATCATTAGTTAAAAAATTTAGACATAAAAAATTACTGTGTTCATTTTTTTAAAGAAAAATTGTGTTAATTTTATTGATGTAAAATAGAGTAATTATAACTTAGTTAATATTAAAGTTATATACCAATTAAATTTTAAGTTAATTTTATAAATATCATTAAGTAGTTATCCATAAATGAAGACTTTTAGCATTATAATAAATTAAAATTATATAAAAAAATGGATAATTAAAGCAATGATATTTTGAAGAGTTAAATGATATTGTAATTTTTTTTAGTTAAGTGACCAAAATAAAAATTTATCTATAATTTAATGATTAATGATGTAATTTATTCTATTTAATAATGGAGAGAAAGAGAGTATATATTTTTGTGAGTGGAGTTGATGAAATTTGAGTAATGGTGGGATTATAGGTCATGCACAACTTGGTTAAGGGATAGTTTCTAGCTGTATTATTGCATTCATGATACTGACGGTGATGGCACTAAATGAATGAACTATAGAATTAATTGGTGCATAATTCCATTAATCATCGATGCCATCAATAATAATGTTGAGATATTTTAAACATGAAATAAAATAAAATAAGATACGAGATAAAAAAATTATAAAAATATATGTATAAAATAATATTTATATAATATTAAATTATGACACATTAACGATGTGGATAAAAAATTATATTTATAAAAGAAAGTTATACAAAAAATAATGAAATTTTGATTGAAATTGCGAATTTGAGGTGTATGAGGACTTTGGTGTCTTGAGTTTAAGTCTCATGTTTTATATTTATTTTAGGTTTAAATTGTCTTTTTTATAGACTTTATATAAAAAAAAAAGATAAAAACACACTTATAGTAATATTTATTTTAAGTATTTTCATAATTAGATTGATATTCGATTAACTCGTGACATCAATATTGAGTCCATGACTTAATAATATAGATAAACAATTAAAGTGTCAAAATTATATATTTTTTTGATAAATTAGAAACTTATTAATCCTCAAAAATAGAAATACTAATTGAGAATTGAAAGCTCAGTTTGGTTTCTAAACATATTTTTTAATAAAAAATTCTAATGCAAAACTTAATAAATCAGGATCTGTCATATCAGATCATCAAGAAGAAAGTTAGATACGGAAACGTGACTGAATCCATCAATTTCTTAAAATCTTCAAATAATATAGTTTTGATCTTTTAAATTAACATACAAATTTTTAAAAAAGATTACTTTCTCTATTTTAAAGATGGAATATCAGAAAAGTTACATATATATAATTTAGGGACTATAACCCTAATATATAACTTTGCACATTAACCTTATTTTCTAATCAACCTATCATCAATTAAAAATTAGTTATTAGAGTATCTACACTTATTTGGTCCATACTTTACTTCATAACTGAAGTGGGCTAACATTTTATGATAGTAAATAATAACATGTAATGATTTTTATTACATATGTGGTGTCTATATTTTCCTAACATGAGACTATAAAACTTTAATTGTTCAAATACGAATCTCACCTATATAAACTGTGTAAACGAATTAACTTGACTTAAGTAAAATTCAATTTAGTGCTTATAATAATTATATCTGATACTAAATTTTCATATTAACAATAGCTTTTGATGTAATCATATCTTCATGAGTATATATGTATGTGATAAGATTCAATGGATTGATAGATCAAATCTAGGGAGGATTTATAACGGGGAAAGTGGTTGCCCTTATATCCTAGTCATTGTAACAAAGTTTAGAAAAGGAGTAGTTAAGACCTAAACCATGTGCTTGTATGTTAGCATCCACATGATCAAACCATGTGGGGAGGGAATGGAACGATAGAGGAAGAACATGATCGTAAGTGGTAAGGACATGCCATGCATCGCACCTTGAACCTAATTACAAACAATAACTTGTCTACATCTTTATCTAAAATACTATATACATAGGCCCTGCCCTACATAAATTTTAAATAATTAGGGTTTTTTTTTTCAATATTTTGGCCTTTTCAGATGGTGTAGGCCACAAAACCTTTGTTCTAAGCATTCCTGGGGGGAAAAAAATAAAGTATTTAGGCTTTTGGATCACTTGATCCAACACATCAAAAACAAACAATGATAAATCTCCCATTAAGAAGACAATCTCGGCACAAATAATTTTGGTTTTTTTTTTTTAAACAAAAGGGGTTTTGAAAACATGAATATGATTGTCTCTTCCCCAACATTTCCACATGAAATTCTATACACCATAATTGGTTTTGACTACTTTATTTTGTTTTGTTTTCTTGCTTCATATCCAAAGATCTAACCTTTTTGACTCTCGAGTTTTTCCCCTCTTAATTTCACTAAGCTGTGCAATTCAAGGGAAACCCTTTTACTCTATGACAGTTTGTACGACCAAAAAGAAAAGGTTGCTATATTTACTAGGTTTATCATTCCCTTTGTTAGACAAGACAAACTCTTGTTATTTTCAACATTTTATTTCCCAAATCTTTGATGATTCCAGACAGTGTTGCCTCGTGATTAAGTTCAATTTTCAAACGGGTTTCAAGCTTGTCGTATTTGTGACCGTTTATATTTACCGGGGGGCCATTTGTTGTGTAATTAATTAAACATGTAATGTGATGTAATGTCCTTTTTCAGACAATAGAGCAAAAACCGGTTTAGATATTAAATTTGTAAGAGATGATTGAGAAATCAAGGAGTAACCAAGGGAAATGATTGGATTAGTTGTGTTACATAAGAGCCAAAACTGACCCAATAATTTAGCCTTAGGGCTAGCTCTTTGACTTGAATGATTATATATGCATGTGGAACAAGTCTTGGAGCTATGTATTCTTTTTAATTATCAATGGACCTATGATTATTGTTTTAATTAAACCAATCTCCAGCAGGCTACCGTAATAGGTAAAATTGCAACATGCATTTTTCTTGAGATACTGAAAGTGGTAGATGAAGTTACTGTGTTTGTATGTAATGTAATGTTAGTGAACTGTGATGAAATAAAATATTTTCAAAAATCATTAAAGTAAAGTTAATAACTGTGTATAGATTAACTATAAATTCTATTAGAGTTTGTGTGATCTAAATCTCGTCACTTGTTAAAGAAATAAATACAATAGTAAAATAAGGGAATCTGTGGGGGTGAGAGGCACAAAATTTCAGTACGGATCATATCGTCCAAGTTGAGTCCATATAGAATTATACTTTTACTATTTGACTTTGATTAGAACGTGATTTTTTAACATTTAAATAGATATAGTCGAAATTCATCTTATATCATTCGTTTTTCAACATTAGTGAATTTATTCTTTTTTATCCGTGATTTTTTTCCTTAATTTTTATTACTTTGCTATCATTTTATTACTACTATCGGCATTTATCATAACAAAGATAAAAAAAATAAGAGAGGCTAAAGGTAACAAAAAGTTCAAACTATGTAATGATGATAAAATCACTAACATGCCATTATTTAATCAACTTTGCTGAATCAAAAGTAAAACTATATAATGAGATAAAAACATCTTCTTTTTTTTGTTGTTGTGGGGAACAAAATCAATTTCCAAACTGGTGAAACATCATGGAATTCCTTTGATTGAGACTTGACACCAAAAAAAACTAAACCCAAACATTAATTTTAAGTCTTGAGAAAGTTGAAAATACAAGATTAATTTAAAACCATACATGCAAATATTGGTTTGGGGTTGAATTGTAATATTTTGAGGGATACAAAACACAATTTTTCTTATTTTATTAGTAGTAACTTTATACATTTCAAGGGTTTAATTTTTTTTTTATCACCAGTCTCGTGGCTAATTATGTTGTTTTCTTAAAAGAAGAGCAAGTTGTTTTCATAACAACGAAATAAATAGACATGAAAAGACAGGTCAAAATTATCAAATCCCTTGTAGAAACTTTATGTAAATGGTAAAAAAAGATAGCAATTTGTTGTCATAACACAAGCACTAATTGTAGTTAATCAATGTGCTTGGAGATACTCTACTTTTTATATGTGTAAAACAAGAAAAAAGACAATTCTTTTAATGCTTAATAGATAAATTTAATTAAAAATAAAAATTGAACTCGTAAAAAAATTACAGCTTTTAATGTTAATATATTTTGTTAATTTAGTTTTTTTTAGTACTTGATTCTCAAACTTTTAAAAAGAGTCATAATAATTTTTTTAATAAGAATACTAATTAAAATGTTAATTTTTAAACACAACAACCTGCATGATAATTCTCGTGTACTCCATACTGCTATTTTGAATTTTGTTATAAACTTTTTATATTTTTAACTTTAATTTTAATTTTAATTTTTTTATTTTTGAATTATTTGCTTACTAACATATAAAACAAATAGAGTTATGTTAACAGGATGAGCACAATAACTGTCACGTGAGTGAACAAGCTAATAACATTAAAAATTAATATTTTAATCAATATTTTTATTAAAAAAGTAATTTGACTCTTTTCTGAAAGATTAAGGGCCAAATTTAGCTAAAGAAAGTCGCTAAATAATTCGATTTGGGTGCAATTGCGTGTAATTACACATTATCATTATGCCGTTATAAAAATGAACATGATATTAAATTACTTTTTCCTTTAATTGAATAGCATTTGGAAAGCCACCAAGTAATTGGATTTGGATTTAATTGCATGTAATTACACAATAATAGCATGTTTGAGAAACCTTGTAACAGGTGGATCCCGTGAAACTAGGTGTAATTGGAGCACCTCAATTACACTTTTCAATTCTTAGGGGGAGGGGGAGAAGTGAGAATTGGAGTAATTACACCCAAATATAATTTTTTTCAAAAAAATCATTTTTATACAACTTATAAAAATTATATTATAAGTATGAACACCTATGGGTATTTGGGATTACTATGACAAAAAAATACTTATATTATAATCCTAAAAAATATATTATAAAAATAGTTTGTGTTTTTTTATAAAGTTTAAAAAAAAATTATACTATTTAAATATTAATAAAAAAATTTGAAGTTAAGGTCAAAAAGTATTTACATAATATAAAAGTGTTATGATATATTTATTTATAAAAATTTATGGTCAAAAAGTATGGACATAACTTATTTACGTGTCCATGATAAGTATCATAAAAATAATATACTTAGTTATAAAAAAATATTATAAGAAGTGTTATGAAAGTTATTGGACAATTTATAAAACCTTACTTATAAATGTTATATATTATAAATTTAATATTATTATTGACTTAATTTACGTATTATAAAAAGGGATATAACCTAAGATAAGTCTTCCCCAAATTAAGTTTATATCAGTTTTTATAGTTAAAGGTACAAGCTATTTAGATTACGAACCCAAATATTATTAGGTGGATGCTAATTATGCAAATACAAAAAATTTTCTTGCACTATGTTATAAAATATGATACAAATTGAGAAAATAGTGTAAAAAATAAGCACCATAAACAGCTCACAAACTCTTTGAGACATTTAAGGCTCTGAAATGTGGTTAAGAATACATTTATTTCATTAAAAATTTTTACATATTAACATCTTTACCTTTGAATTGTATTAGCAAATTGCATATTTCATAACTTCAATCGTATTATGAACGACTTTTTAGACTAACATAATACATATGATAGTTGGATTTTAATTTTTGTTACAAAAATTATTTTTATCATACTAATAATTTTTATAATAATTGATATTTTAAAAAATTTGTATAATTATAATTTGTACTACCAAACATGATATAGAAAATTACGATATAATTACATTTTGTCAGCCAAATACATATGAAAAATTACAATTTTTTGTAATTACACTTTTATTCAATTACTCTGTATTGTCTAAACAAACATATAATAATATAAAAAAAACCTTTCTTAAATTAATAATTCTATGTGCATAGGTAAAGCAAATAAATCTAATTAAGGGGAAGCCATAAAATTTATGTTTGAGTTGGAGATAAAATTATAAAATTTTAAAGAATTAAATTTAAAAATTATGTTAATTTTTTAAATTAAATTATTAATTATAAAAAAATAAAAACAATTTTTTATTTAACTAAAAATTTAAAGTTTTTTTATTTTTTTAATAATTTCATTATAAATTTTAATTATATTTACTCATTTTAACATAATGCCTAAAATTAATTGTAGTTGTTCCGTAACTCATAAATAAAAAGATAATGTGATTCAACACATACAAATTCACATTATGAGAAACCTTTCCCACCTCCTCTTTGCCCCTTATGGCTTATGTACTAATTAAATAGTAGTTGTTATTTTAAGCGTGGGAAGTGCTTGCCAGTTTCCTTTATATAGAAACTATTGGGAGTGAAAAGAAACGAATATGCTTGTCTTGGTGAGTGTGGGTACTGCCTTCACAGCCTCCTAAACTACGTTGGCTTATCAAAATGCATCACATATTTCACATTTCTTCTTCCCCTGGAAATATCATACAATCAATTTATTTAGGTAATTCGTTTTCTTTATGTATGTAAAGTCTAATTTAATGAATTTTAACAGTCACAATTTAATGATTCAATTCAATCCAACGTTATTAATTTAAAGATTAAATCTTCAAAAATATTTCCTTACCATTAGATATCATCTGCAGGGTGGGCAATCAATCACATTCAGTGTTCCCTTTTTCTTTAATCTTTTTGCAGCGCCAATCCCCAACCAAAAAGCCTGCGCATCTTTGAAAACGGAACCTTAACTCCCTTTCAAACCTAACATCTCTACCCAAGTTGGTCACTTTTACCATCCGTGATCCCCTCACCATGGAATTTTATCATCTTCTTATGTTTTTTTTATTTTATTCCATTATGCTTTCCTAAATCATCTTAAGAACTAAGAAAGTTGTTTGTTTAAGAAACATATATGTTTCCCCTGAATTCAATTTCCTTATATCAAAATTCCCATGATCATACAACTTGCATAAGAAGCAGGGAAATTACTAAAAAAGTGGATCCGCCCATCACGCAAATCCCTGTGATAGACAGTAATAATTTGGTTGATATATTGTTTGTTTACTGTTATATGCTTATATCCCTACAGGTTGAAAATGACAACCATGAATCTGCCTAGTTCTAGACAGCTAGCTTGAATTGTTTAAAATTTGGCAATGAAAGTGATTTATCATACAAGATTAGGAACCTTGTAAAGCAAAAAAGTGAAAACAGAAATTCCCACAATTCATACTCACAATCCATAATTGGAAAACAGAGCAGTGGATAAAAATATCATAATAACATATATATCTCATAACAGGGCTTACTGTACATTAAACATCATCAAATGGGGTCACCTGATAGGCCTAAATGGAGGGGTTTACATGACTTGTGAAAATAGTGATAAGGTTGTGAAGAATGAGTTAAATTAGCGAATGCCATTAGCATGGAAGAAAGGCTGATAATAATAATCATAGTATCCTATTGGGAATAGACATTGCACAGTTCAATGGAACCATAATGAAGCAGTTCCTCGATCATTTGTTCAATATGATCCTCTTCAAGAGGTTTGAACTGCTGGGTGGTTTCAACTTGAGCTGATTTGGCCTCTGTCTCTGCCAATGGTCTTTTTTCCACTAGCCGAACTCCGGTTCCGCTGTCCCTCGCTGTAATGCCGTCGTTGTTGTTGTTGTTGCTAATAACAAGTGGAGTGAGCGCCTTATTTTGTGGCTCCTGAACTGACTTCTGTTTTGTGATTTGAAGCGAAGCCATGTAGCATTTGTGTAGTTTCGCAGTCAAAGTTGCTGAGAGAAGCTTGGATGACGACGACTGAAGTGCATTGGGATTGTAAGGGAAGTTGGTTCTAGCCCTTGGTCCACACATAAGCCTTGCTGCTTCATCGTAGGCACGGGCCGCATCTTCCGCGGTTTCAAATGTTCCTAACCAAATTCTAGTTTTCCTGCACAAACGCAACATTTTTTTCCATCAAGGACTACAACAAATCATGCTCAAAAACACTGAAGCGTTATGATTTTTTGAACTTACAACAGAGGGTGGCGAATTTCTGACACCCAAGAACCCCAATGCCTTTGTCGTACACCTCGATATCGTTGTTGTGGTCTTGCCATGTTTGTGGGGAAAAAAAAACAAACTGTTTGCGGAAATGCCTGAATGAACAAATGAAGCAAAGAGAGTGATGCTAGGCAGGGAAGGGAAGAAGAGGGCCTTTTTGTAGTTGACGCTTTGGCAAATTTACTGTCATCCAACTTGAAAACTTGTTGGGTCCCACAAAGAGTTCAAGGGTCTTCAATCTTGTGTTTTTATTTAGTTACAGTTGGAAATTTTATCAAGTGATGATTATTGAAATAATAGTAGACTAGGTGAAGGGGAAATTTCAAACTGACCAAATTCAAATAACATGATTAAAATAATAATATATGGTTTCACAAACAAACAATAATACAATATTAAAACTTTTGCTTTATCATTACCCTTCTTTGCTCATCAAAATCTAAGGTCACATTCCAAAAGATTCTTCATGTGAATATGGGTCTTTTGAACTATAAAACAAAGAATAGAAAAAGTTTATACCTTGTTTTCAACTAATAAAAAACCCCATTTTTATTAAGCAATTCTTGTAATGAAATTAAGGATTCTTAAAAACTTTTGTTTTGGCATGTTTGTTGATGACCAAATTGGCAATCATGTGAGTGGGTTTGGACACGGATTATTTGATATAAAACCAGCAAAGCAAACGGTTCCCTCTAGGAAAGATTCTATACATCAATTTGCAGTGGGGAAAAAATGATTGAGTCAATCTTAATCTTGGACTGCCATCATTATTTGATCACATCCCATTCACTATTTATCACATCAATTTGCACCCCCACAAATCACCTGATCTTTTTTGGCATAAACTCAAGAGGGCTATTTTTTTAATCCTTGACATAAACATCACTAATTAATAATTAATCAAGAAAAAATATGAAGGGTGATGGTAGTTCAACACGGAAGATAGAATTTTTTTGTATAAAATAACATGGCTTACTTTACAAGTGGGATATAAATTATGAAAAATTAATTTTTGATTTAGTTGAGGACCAATTTGCAGGTTCTATATGTACTTTTCTGATATATTTTTTTATTATCTTTTTCACTTTCTTCATTCTTTACTCTTAAAGATAAACCTGATATATATATATATATATATATATTTCATAGGATAAGAATAGGAACAGATAAAAATATATATAGGTAAAGATGGTGCAAATTGCAGCAAATTTCAATGAATATGAAAAAAAAACATAAGCTGTGTGAATAGATTGCTATGTTCTGTTTAGGCACGTGCACTAAACAAACCTTCCATGAGCCTCAGGTTCTATTATTGTTCCCGTCTTCTCTAGCTTTAGCAACCCTCCATTGTGAAAATGGTAAATACTAACGTCATGTATATAGTAGTTCTTATACATTCTACGTGAATTTATATATTTTTTGGTAGATAAAAAACTGAAACCAATTACAAAATTGGTATAGTGTCATCATGCATAAGCCAAACATTCAATTGTAATCGTTCCACGACCTTTGTCAGAGTCTTTTAGAACCCTATTGCACCATAAAGGAAAACTCTCATCATTTCAGACAGTTTATGTGCAGCTATATTGGCTTCTCTAGGAGTCTATTGTATGATCACCCGCCATTATCTCCTACATAACTCCTGAATTCTCAAGACCAAATCCCTGTTCAAATGCCCACAATACTTATCTAAAATGGCTTCCACAACTTGAGTGTAATCCGTTTTGACTCATTTATTAATATATTTTATTTTCATATAATTAAGTAATTAACCAAAATTAATATTATTTAAATTGTTAAATATAAGTTGAATATATTAATTATTTGGATTAATATGTAGTTTGCCTCGTGTCAATAGTCAAACTGTTAATATAACTTGTCTAAAAGTACAAAGTTGGTATCTGAACTTTTTTTTTGGACCTAGTTGGCACGTGTATTTTATCACAGGTTTGTACCTCCCCACGGTTAGTTTATACTCTAAGCAAGGTTTTCATAACCATGTCAATAGTCAAACCGGCCAGGCCATTAGATATACATTTTGATTAAATAAATCATTAAAAATTTAAAAAAATAAAATAAAAAAACCAATTCAATCAATTTTTAGCCTAGTTCAACCTGTCCATACTAATTCGCAGGTCAACTGATCTGATGTTTTTCTCTAAGATCGATATTCCAACCTGGTCCATTCAGTGCAAAAAATGATTCTAAGTCTCTTTACACTTTGTCATTTAGAATTTAATCCTTCTACTTTAATTTTCAATAATTTAATCACGCTACTTTTTAGATTTAGAAATCCGCTTTCAATATATATATAACCACATAACATTTTAATTGAAAAGTTAACAATATAAAGAGTAAATTATCTTAGAAATTAAAATGTAAGGATTAAATTTTAATTTAAGCATATTAGAGAGATCAAAATTAAAAAAATTATCATTTTCATAAAATGCAAAAAATAAAATAACAAAAATGGTAAGAATGCTCATTTATCAACAAGAGGAAGGCCGAAACAATTTTCCTTTAATATATAGCTAAAGTAATTGAAGGAAAATGTAATTACTAATTTTTTTATTGTAATTATAAAGAATTGTAATTTCTTAAAAATGTTTAGCTAACAGAGTGTAATCACAATGTAATTTCCTATGTCATGTTTGGTAATATAAATTGTAATTACACTGTTACAGAATTTATATTTTTGAAAAATATTAATTACCACAAAAAAAATTAGTATGATAAAAATAATTTCTAAGCAAGTAACAAAAATTAAAATCAAGTCATCATATGTATTATGTTAGTCTACAAAAATAGTTGATAACACTATTATTAATAAAAATGGTAAGAAAATTAAACATCATATACAAATTTATCTAATTGTTGTAGTGCATATCTGTTGAGTTATTCCCTCTTTAATATTTAATATATTCATTCTTATTATCATTTGTTGGTCATTGATCGAGCTCATCATCATCTTAATTTGAATATACATCGTTAAGATTAATATCTTCTGCTTTTATGTACTTTATGAAGCATGGATCATCTCAATTACACCTATGATTGAAGTTATGAAATATGTAAAATACTAGTACGACCTACATTAGTTTTTATGCTATACTAAGGTGATGTTAATATGAGAATTATTTGTTTAGAACAACAAATTTCTTCTCAACCATATTTCGAAGCCTTGATTGTTCTAATTTAAAGAGTTCACGAGCTGTCAATGGTGCTTGTGTATGGCACCATTCTCTCAAATCGTATTATAACCCACAATGCGGTGCAAAATATCATTTCCTATTTGCATAATTAGCATCGATTTCATAATATTTTGGTTCACAGTCCAAATAGTTTGTAGCTTTAATTACAAAAACTTATAAAAACTTAATTTGGAGAAAGATTTATGTTAGATTATACCTCTTTTTATAATACGTAAATTAAGTAAAATTAATATAAAATTTATAATATATAACCTTTATAAAAAATGTTTTATAAATTATCCAAAATTTTCATAACACTTCTTATGTAACGACCTGAATTTTTACGGTTATCTGAAAAGTGTATTTTCGTGTCTCCGTTTTTGAAAAATGGATTTGTAAATATTTATTAAAAATATTTACGAAGTTAATTGAGTGGTAAATTAAAGTTTAATGAAGTGAATTAGCTTAAATTAAGGATAATTGGATAAAAGGATTAAATTGAATATAGTGTGAAAGTTTAATTATAGAATAAAGAAAATTGAAGGGACTAAATAAGTAAATAAGCCAAAATGAATACCAAGTGTGTGGTAAAAATAAAATACATGTGTAATTAATATTATACATACATTTGTAATACATGTATATATTTACTTATTATTTAAGTTAATATTATAATTTTATTAATTAAATAAAGTAAATAATTAAATAAATAAAAGAAAGACAAATGTATGGTGATGTATGGATACATATGTACTAATAATATACACATGTATAAATAACAAATAAGTATTACTTAGTAAAAATAATATAATATTATAATAGTTAAATAAATAAACAAAAGAAATAAAAGAAAGGGAAAAAAAAGAATAGAAAGAACAGAAGGTGGAACGAAAAATTGAAGGAAAGAAGGAAAGAAAGAAAAAGGAAAATTGGAATTTCAAGGTTTGGAAGTTTAATTCGTAAGTCAATCAAGTCCTTTTTACTTAATTTTGATGTTTTAGAAGCTTTGGAATAAGGTTTTGATGAAATTAAGTTGATATTTTGAAAGTTATTAGATTTCTAGATATTGTTCATGTTGAATAAATTGAAGAATTAGGGGTTAAATTGATAGAATTTTAAGTTAGAAGTGAAATAAGGATTGAATTGTAAAATAAATCATAAGCTTTGAATAGTAGGGACTAAATTGAAAGAATTTCAAAATTATGGTTTTATGGTGAAATTAGTTTAAAATGGAAATTGAATGGAAATATTGAGTTAAATGTGAAGAATAAAAGTTAGTCTCGGTTTAGGGACTAAATTAGAATTTAGACGAAAGTTGAATAAAAATTGAAATATTCAATATGAAAATTGAATGGTAATGTATTGATAATATTTAATTGATTTTCGTAACTAGCGTTGTGCCGGAAAATCTTGGCTAGGCAAAAAAAAGACAAAGCCGATGAGGGATAGCTCGAAAATTACGGTTTGTATTTATATAATCCGAACTTAATACTTAAATGTTGAATTTATTACTTGATAAGTATAGTAAGTATTTAAAGGTAAATATTTGAATAGGAATAAATATTGATTGGAATTAAAGAGTGAATTTTATTATTAATTGGTATATTTTGAATGAATGTTATGGTAAATAATTAAAGTGTGAATTATTGGTATTGTATTTATTATTGAAATGGATTGACTTGAAAATGTGGTGAAATAATTATAAATATGTGTTTATTGTGGAATTTGATTATATGTTAATGAAATGAAAAGTGAATTGAATTATATTGAATTGTATTGATTTATTAAATTATGTGATTAATTGAAATATATACATATTGATTGAAAACCGAAAATTGGTTAAATACCCTATTAACAGTATCGAGCTAGGTCGGATGTAGTTGGCATGCCATAGGATTGGAAGTGTTCAGGGATATTCCGACTTTGTGTCAATGAGACACTATAAGTGTCGACTACTGTTAATGTTCCGGATTCGTTCCGATGAGGTACTCTGTCTACAGCTACTGTCACTGCTACTGCTACTGTTACTGTTACTGTTATCGTTACGGTGTATTCCAGCTTCGGCCGATGAAACACTATATGTTATCCCGATTGTGGGTTGGATCCGTGTATCCGTCTAGGTCCGAGTATGTTAATAGGGGGTAAATTACTGTACTGAACAATTGAATGATACTGACAGTTACTGAATAATTGACTGATATTGAATAACTGATTGTCACTAAACAATTGATCGTTACTGAATAATATTGATAATACTGACTGTTACTAGAATGGATAAACACAAAATATTGATTGATAATTGAATCGTAGAATAATATTTATTGATATTGAACAGTGAACTGAAGTATGAAAAAGACACATGAGTTAAGTATTTCTGAATTGAATATGGATGAAGAGTATTATTGTTCAATTAATGGTTTGTGAATTTATTGTGAAAAGCTATTTCGGATTAATAGATCATAAGAATTGAATTAGTTACAAGGAATTTATCTATGTATTGAATAATTATATAAATGTGAAGGATATATGATTTTTATGTAAATATTGTATTTTCATATTATTAAGTGTTCGGATTATAGAGATACCACTGAGTTCATACTCAGCGTACGGTTTGTTTCCGTGCGCAGGTTAGGTTAAGGTCAGACCGTTGAATCAACATCTTAGGCCGATCCCGAACTCAATAAGGTAAAGCATGTTAATTGTTGATAATGACATGTACCTATGATGTCTTCAAGTGTGTTATTTTGCATTGTGATTGTAATAATGAAATAAGTAAATTGATAATTGATAATGATACATGACAAGTGTCTTAAGTCAAGAATTGGATAATATATAAAATATGTTTGTATTGGTTGTGGTTTGAAATTTGCAGGGTTGGCTAGTAAAGTGTGAAAGGCTCATTATTGAGTCCACACGGCTTGGCACACGGGCGTGTGACCAGACTGTGTGAGACACACGGCTCGCACACGGGCATGTTGTTAGGCCGTGTGTCCTCTGCACCTAAAATGTTGCAATTCAGTATGTCCAGGTTTTACCACAAGGGTAGAGACACTGGCGTGTGTCGGTAGAGACACTGGCGTGTGTCTCAGCCTTGTGGATGACACGGTCTTAAACACGGGCGTGCGATACGGCCATGTGAAAATTGCATTAGATTCAAATTGGAAAATAAATCCACACGGGCTAAGTACACGGGGGTGTGACTTGGCTGTGTGAAATCAATTTATTCATGGGTAACAAGTCAGAGAGCTCCACGGGTAGAGGACACAGGCGTGTCCAGACTGTGTGAGCCACATGGTGTGCCCACACGGGTGTGTTATGGAACACACAAGCGTGTGAAACTGTTCATTAAAGGAAATTTTAAAATTTTATGAAAAATCCTATAAGCTCCCGATTGAGTCCTGATTTATTTTTATCTTCTAATTCGGGTTTCGAGATCCCATTACAGAGACAGTAAGGCAAATTCTTGAATTGCTTAATAATTATTTTTGTATTATTCATGTTTGAACTGTACTGATCGGTAATATTCCGTAATCATATACCGGAGACGGTATAAGGTTAGGGGGTGTTACATCTTATAAATAATATTTTTTTGTTATAACTTTAGAAATTTATTTTTTATAAATAATTTGTTATAAAAAATATTCTATTTTTCTGAATAAATATTTTAATTTTATAATATATAGCATGGACACGTAAATAAGTTATGTCCATATTTGGTCATAACTTTTTATAATAAATATATTATAACACTTTTATAACATGTAAACTAATTTTTATAATAACCTTTTTGACCATAACTTCAGAAATTTTCTAGGATTTAAATAGTATAATTTTTTGTTATAACTTAATAAAATACATAAATTGTTTTTATAATATAATTTTGTAGAATTTATAATATAAGAAAATTTTTACCATAACCATCCCAAACATTCATGCGTATTTATGCTTATAATATAATTTTTATAACTTGTATAAAAATAATTTTTAACAAAAAAATTGGATTTGGATATAATTACCTACATAATTACTCCAATTCTCACCCTCCGATAAATATTAAATAGTGTAATTGGGATACTCCTATTATACCCAATTCAATGGGACTCACTACTTACAATAGTTATCCAAACATGTCGCCATTGTGTAATTACAAGCAATTATATCTAAATCTAATTACTAAGTAGCTTTCAAAACACTATCTAAATATATATACATTTATACCTCAACCTCCAAGAAAGCATGGCATTATTATTATTATTATTATTATTATTAAAATTAAGAATCAAATCACTAAGAATACATACTACTTTAAACCTAATTTGATCAATATTACCAATGTTAGATATTATGTCGCTCGAATCCCGTCACTTGTTAAAGAAATAAATACAATGGCAAAAAAAGAGAATCTGTGAGGGCGAAAGGCCGTAGCCCGTCATAGATCTCCATTAAGCACAAAATTGGACTAGGGTTGCAACTGGGGGTGTAGGGGCGGAGCCCCCATGGTACGGACCATGCAGCACAAGTTGAATTCGTATAAAACTATTCTTCTTCTATTTGACTTTGATTAAAACAAAGTTTTTCAATCTCCTCTTTTGTCCATGATTTTTTTAAAAGGATTTTCACGTAAAATTTGTGTGTGTGTGTTTTTTATTACTTTACAATCGTTCTATCTCCATTATCGACATTTATTATAACACACAAATATTAAAATTTTATCCTAAAGAGATTAAATATATACGGTAATTTTCAGAAATATTAAAATTAAAAAGGTTGTGGGATATGGCAAAGTGAAAAGGTATTCTTGAAATTACATTAATCTCAGCTGCTATTTCTGACTTTACTTCATGACAATGACCCCTCCTTTCTTAATTTGTTGAGCAAATTGAAGCAATATCATCACTATATGTTGATTCACCCCCACTTGTTGGAATTTTTAAACCCTAAAATCTCTCGAAAGCTTATAATAACCATTGCAAGTTCTATCAGTGATGGTGACAAGCGGATATGCAGCAAACAGCATGTAATTGGATATACATAAAGTTGGTTTACAGCTAAGTAACCTTTGACTCCTAAATAAATATGAAAACAGCTAAGTAAACATTGCTCCTAATTAACGCGTTAAAATGTAACTCAAAAGCCCATAACATGGGTGATGATTTCATGATTGCTATGTACCTTGTCTTTTCTTATTACCCTAAATGTGCCTCTAAATTCTTTCATTTCCGTTTTCCATTCCCATAATCAAATATTAGTACGATAAACCAATAAATAATTAAAAGACTTTTCTTTCAAATATTTGAATTGAATTAATCGTGGTAGAATTTTATTTGAATACTATTTTAGTTTAAATAGTAAAGCTTCCATATATATATATAGCTTCTCGAATATAAAGAAGTCATTTGATTCTTCTTTTTAATGAAGTTTTCATTTAAGGGTCATCTAAACTTAATATTAGCTAGATGTGAATCACTTGATTATCAAGACTTAATCTTGAAATTGGGTTTGGAGGGACACTAGCTTAAGATTTTGATTTGATTTGGATTCAATGGTCATCAAAATTTGAACATGAGAACGGTTTTGAAGAGGGTTTGGATCTAAGAGTTTTCAAGACTTGATCTTAGATAAATAATTCGGCTTCAAAGACCTTTTAGGCTTGATCTTGAAGAATGAATTTAGTCTCCTTTATATTGATGCAACTAGCTTAAGAAGAGGTTAACTTGATCTTGGATGGATAATTTCACTTAAAAGGCATTTTAGACTTGATTTTAAAAAACATGTTTAGCCTAGAGCAACTTTCTTTATAACTAATGTGACATTTTTTAGAATTTTATTGAGTTCTTTGATTTTCGAGAGATTTTGGAAAAAACATCTAGCCTTTAAAATCTTCTATTCAGGCTTCAATGTTGTGTTGAATGACTATAGTATAAGTCGATTAAGTAAACGAGAATTTTTGTAGAATATAAACCCTTCGTATAAGTGATCTACAATGAATAAACTCTATTTAATTATTATTAATCTCATTTTATTTTATTTTAATTAATTAGAGATAGAATTTGTAAAGTTTTAGATGGATTTAATTTCTTGATTTATCTCTTAACTGATTTAATTTAATTTAATTTAACTAGATATAAATAATAATGACACATGAAAATTTTGATCAGTCCAGAATTTATCCTTCTACAATCTTACCTTACATTAATAATGTGAGGGTTTATATATATATATATATAAATTTACCTAGTTTTTAATAACTTTGATTCATTTTACTTGAATAAAAAACGAAATTTTAAAAACTAATTAATTGAAGGGATAAATATCAAATATATACATGAACTTTGGTGCAATTTGCTACACGAATTTTGATTTGGTGCAATTATACACATGAAACTTGAATTATGGTTCATATGTATACATGAAACTTTTATTTTGATTCAATTATAGACATTTAAAGAAATAAATATATACATTTATTTTCATATATGATTAATATAATTGTTTGTGTAAGCAATATATCAACAAAAAATGATATTAATTCGATAATATTGTTAGTGATTTATGAAAATTGAATCAAATAAAAAAATCATGTATAAAATCCCACAAAATCAAAATTCATGTATAGCATTGCACATTGGATCAGAGTTAATATATAGTTTTGATATTTATCCCTTAATTAATTTATCCAATTCTTTGATATATTCCTCAAAAAAACATTACTTAAGTCCCTCCCCAACCCATAAATAGGAGGATAATGCGCTTCAGCGCACTCGAGTCCACATCCTCCTGTATTAACAATAATATCCATGTCAATCGAGCTAATATTTAATCGACATAAAAATATATTTATTTAATTTTAAAATGGAGGATGACCAATATTTTGGTAAAAATGGGAACAGCTCATATAGGTAATGAAAGTAGAATAGAGAGAATTAAAAGTGTAGGGAGTAGGGAGTAGGGAGTAGGGAGTAGGGAGTAGGGTGTTTTGTTGGTCATATTCATTCTTATGAGTTAAGTCAAGGGAAAAGGTATTAAATTGACAACATACAATACAGACGCACTTTTATTAGCCTACGCGGTTTCCTCATTTTGCAAGAAAACTATACTATACGACGTCTTCTTCAACCTCGACTCCGCAGTCTAAGGGATTTGTCCTTTTTAATTTCTCTAACATCTCTTTCATTTATTTATTTTTTTTAAATTGCTTTTACCAAGGAGATAAATTTAAATTTGAGTCTCAAGCTATGTAAATATGCTAGTTCTTTTTCACATTTGTTATTAATTTATGTATCTTAATACTATCTACATGTGAATTTAAAGATCGGCTCATATCATTTAATTTAAGTTATTACGTGAAATACATATTTAAAACATTAGTTAAATCATTTGTTGGCATCTATACCTATTAATAAGTTGGTCTATTTGTCCAATCTCGAAGGTTAACTCGAAATTTAGAGGTTTGAGTATAAATATTAAGTCTCAAAAATATGATTGGGCTAAAAAAAAACTTGTTTAAAATGTGTTGAGCTTGGACTTGAATATTCAAAGTCCATGTCCGACTCGTTTTTTATGTTTCTAATATATATAAATTTATAACACATCGAAACTAAATCTACAGTAATATATAACAATTTAATGTATATTTAAAAAAATGTTAAGATTCCTATATATACAATTTTAATAAACAAAATTATATAAAATTAATAAATATTAAATTAAAAATAATATAAATATTTGTTAAAAATTCAAAAAAAATATTATGAGTAAATTTAAAATAAATTTGGATTAGCCATTTATAAAATATAAGTGAATTTGGACAAAATTTTATATCCATATATTTTGAGTCAAACCAAACTTGAACAAAAATTAAATAATGCTTAAACCCAAATTAGAGTTAGCCCATAGGCACCGCATCTTATGTACCAAAAACATGTTTTAAGATTAGCATTGTTTATTTGATATTTATATTCATTTAAATTTATTTATTTATTTATTTATTTTCAATCTTGCCATGCATTCGATGGATTGACAAATTTTATATTTTAAGTTTTTCATCCTATGACAATGAAGTCCAAAACTTTAGTTTTTATTTTCAGCCTGATCCAAATTGGGCCATGGTAAACAATATATTTTTCAATTTATATGGGTCTGGCCTAGTTTTGCTTTCTTGGGCTCCACCCAAATTTGTTCATTCCATAAATCTTCTCAAAGCCACTGGGGTGGTGAATACAGGCCTCTTAGTTCAGTATTAGCTCAATCTAGCATTCAACAACGAGTCAGTGGTCCACATACCTCGGAGCAGAATAGGCCTAGAGAACGCAAGCATCATCACATAGTTGAGATGGGTTTGACTTTGTTGGCTCAAGCTAAGGTTCCTATAAAATTTTGGGCTCATGCTTTTCAGACTGTAGTGCATCTTATTGATCGTTTACCTTCATCAGTGTTGCAGGATAAATCTCCTTATGAGATGTATAAATCCAAGCCTAATTATCATTATCTATCTCAAGGTGTTTGGCTGTTGTTTTTTTCCTCTTTTAAGGCCTTATAATAAACATAATTTGAATTTTCAGTCTCAAGTCTGTGTGTTTATTGGATACAGCTCTATCCACAAGGGTTACAAATGCCTTGCAACAGATGGGCGTATTTTTATTTCTTCGACACGTGGTGTTTGATGAGGGTAGGTTTCCATATAAGTTGGTTGGCTTATCCTCAGGTGTTTCTTTTGATGGCCATTGTTCTACCGATGTACCTGTTGTTACCAAAGCTTTCACTTCTGACTTATCTCGTCCTCATGAGTGTTCTAGTCAAAGTGATTCAGTTGATTCTTCTGCTAAGAGTTTACTTTTAGTTGGTTATGCTCCTGTTGATGCAGTAGAACCGCAGTAGAACCTGTTTCTCAAGTGTCTCAAGTGGCAGTTGAACCTGTTTCTTCAGCTATTAATGTTCATCCTATGATTACAAAGCCGAAGCGGGGCATATACAAACCAAAGGTGTAAAATGCTCAGTTAGTTGAGACCGAACCACAAATTATTGAAGAAGTGTTTGCTTCTCCACAGTGGAGAGAAGCAGCTTAGAAGGAGTATGATGCAGTAATGAAGAACAATACCTGGTCCTTACCTGCTGATCGAACACCCATAGGGTGTAAGTGGTCATTTAAAGTGAAGAGAAAGCCAGATGGTTCTGTTAAGAGGTACAAAGCAAAGCTAGTTGGCAAGGGCTATTCTCAGAAAGCTGGGTTTGATTATCAGGATACTCTTAGTCTTGTGGTAAAGCCAGTCACAATTCAATTCATTCTTTCCATTGCTGTTACATCAACATGCCTTTCTTAATGGTGACTTGACAGAGGAGTTTTTTATGGTTCAACCTCCTGGGTATGAAAAACATAGTGAAGGGCAATAGCTTGTGTGCAAGTTAAATAAAGCTTTGTACGGGCTTGAACAGGCCCCTAGATCCTGGTTTGACAAGTTGAAAGTTGATCTTGTCTCAGAAGGATTTGATGCTACAAAGTCAGATGCTTTGTTTATTGTGAGAATTCGAGATCAGTCTGTTATCTACATCCTGGTTTATGTAGATGATATTATTATTACTGGTGACAATGATGATAAGATTGATCTGGTGGTAAACAATCTTAACTCAGTCTTTTCTCTTAAAAAGATAGGGTGCTTGTCTTATTTTTTAGGACTTAAGGTTGTCGACACTGCTCAAGGTTTGTTTCTTAGCAGAAGTACATTCTGGAGCTTCTAGCTAAGTACCATATGGCAGAAGCTCATGGAGTTCCAACACCTATGGCTAGTTCATCTGTTTTGTCTGCCTCGTGTGGTAGTCCTTTGGAGGATGAGAGTGCTTATGGGAGTATAGCTGGAGCTTCGCAATATGCGATGATTTCTTGGCCTGAGATTGCATATGTTGTAAATAAGTTGTGTCAGTTCATGCACAAACCCTTGGATACTCATTTTAAAGCCATGAAAATAGTTTTACGTTATCTTGCAGCTACGTCTCATTATGGGTTATGTTTTCAACCAGCAAAAAGGATGGTGTTGACCGGATTTTCTGATGCTAACTGGGGTCTTGATATTGATGATCGTCGTTCAACTTCAGGCTATTGCATATATTTTGGCGGTAGTACTCTGTGATGGTGTTCTAAAAAGCAGCAAGTCGTGTCTCGAAGTAATGCTGAAGCTGAGTATCACAGTTTGGCGCATGCAGCTGCTGAAGTTGTTTGGTTGGAGTCTTTTCTTAGTGAATTGCGGTGTCCATTGCAAGCTAAGTCTGTTATTTGGTCTGATAGTCTAGTGCAGTAGCAGTCTCTGCAAACCCAATAATTCATTCTAAATTCAAACACATGGAGTTTGATCTCTTCTTTGTTCGTGAACGAGTTGCTCAAGGTAAACTGATTGTGGGTCAAGTTCCTGCTCAAGATCAAGTTGTTGATACTCTTACGAAGCCTTTGTCTGAACCTTTCAAGTTGAGGGGGTGTGCTGTGCCGAGATCGTGACTCAAGACTTTAGAAAGATGGGGAACGTTAAGCCAATATGATTTAGTTTAATTTCAATTTATTTTATTAAAATATTATAAAAATTATTTTCTCGTTCTAATGCCTTCTTGGGAATTTTAAATATTAAAATATAAAATTATACTTGAAAAGCAGAAATTTGCTGTAGTGTTTTATTTATTTTGCAATGAGTTGATTAACCATCCTATGTTTTAAGGTTTTAGCCCCCACTTGAAGCCCATCTTTATAATCTGTCTAAAACCAACACTTCCTTCAATTTCCAATCCTTTTTTTAGTTCAAATTTTCAGGTATATTATTTATTTATTTTAAATCGAGAATTTAAAAATATTATATTATTATTTTCGTACATTTACAATTAATTTACACATCTATGGTGATTATTTATAATAGGCAGCTATTAGCACCACTTAGATGGAGTAGGTTGTTGACATTGATCTATGATAACACATATCACGAGATTCACAACATTTTGTGGGGCATTACATCTTTATTTACTGAGCACCCCCTCGGCACTGCATTTTCCTTAAATGCCTATCTTCAATTCTTTAAATTCAATGTTTCTGACACTAAGGTCATATAAGAGTAGCACAACAGTACCCTATACCCATCTTACTACATGTTGTTCCCCTTGTTTTGGCAGGCTTTGTTTTGTCTTCTTAGTACAGTGTGTTAATTACACTTTTAATTATGTAATCGAAAATTCGATTTTTATTCATGTGAATAAAGTATATTTTATAATCAATTGTTTATTTTTTTGAAGAAATTATTATTGATATTAGATACCTTAATTACGACAAAAAAAATTAATACACCTAAAAAATCATGTCAAAATATCAAAAAAAATTATTATGTGTAATATTAGCCACCAGACCACATCCTTTTTATTTTTTAAAGTAGCATAATCTATACTATTATTTAAAGGATTGACTGAGTTAGTACTACCCATCAACCGTGTCCCAACTCAATTTTGAAATTACTGAAAACATATTCTTTTTATAAGATAAATATTTTTATAAGAATATTTTTGTCATTTTATATTTTATGTAAAATCTTTTAAAAGAATACACATAATGAGATCTAATGCTAATGCACCATGATTTTCAATATTTTAACTCTACCCTTTGTTGCATAATTTTTTTTTTCAAACCACATCATATGCGTGCCATAATTTAGTCTAATTTAAGGGAGTCCTTTGACGATTTTATCAAATTATACTTTAATTATTAAATCAAAAGAGTAAAAGAACTAAATGGAGTGAAAGCATAATTAAACCAAAGAAAATGGATTGGAAAAGAAAATCAATGTAAAAGGAATTTCCTTGAGAATTTAAGGTTTGTCCAAAGTATAATTGTATATGCAAATCAAGATACAAAGCAATTTACACAAAGATATGAACAATCAGAAATCCTTCTACTCCTCCAATCTTCCTTCCTCCCAAATGTATGAACTATAACTAAATATTTTCATATGGTTAGCCAGTGGAACTGATGCGGGTGTATGATTAATTGATGCAAAACCGAAAATTTCATGGCAGTCGTCATCGTAGCAAATACGGTCTTATTTTCGAGTCATGTCAGTACACCAGAGTCAGTTTTTAGGGTCAAGGGGCCGTAGGTTGTGTAACTCTTAGAGTCCCTCCAAGCTCCATAGGAACAAGAGGGATAAGTGAGTGCAGAACATCCGTAATCAATGGACGGTAGCTTGGTTCCGGTTGCACACATAGCACAGCTACAGCAGCAACCTGCATTTTACAATAACATTTATGCAAGCATTCAAATCTGCAATGCACAACCACGTCCAAAATATGCAAAACAAACCAAAACGCTCTCTAAAAGTAAATAAACAAGCTCTCAGCCTCACTCATTTCAATGTGTACCGGTGAGACTTTTGGAAGTGAAACTATAGCCAAAACACCAGTAGGCTCAGTCCAAAACAAGTTGCCAACCAAGTAAGCAATGTCAGTCCAAGTGGTTTTAATTTTATCACTAAAAAAGCTTACAAACCTGATATAAATGCTTCAGATCCATGGTATTTCTTATCACAGGATCCACGATGTTTGGGAGTTTAGATCTGTCAGTAAGCTGAGGCATGGCCTGCATTCATAAACAGCAATGACTTTAGATTTCCGAACATTCTTTTTTTTTTTTACTTCAACTAGCATTAAATCAAGGCCTACCCATGTGACAATAGATTGGCACTGAGCTGGTGCTAGTTTTTCTACAGGCTTTCTTCCCAATAGAAGTTCGAGCAGCACAACACCGAATGCATAAACATCACTCTTATCTGTTAATTTACCTGGAAAAAGTAGATAAATAATGGATTTTAGCCTTCTAACATGCCATTCCCAGACCTCAGTTCCCTAAAAACTACAGAACATCGCATATAACACATACTTTGGACCTCATCTTATCATTAGCATGACAACTAAAATGTTTTACACTCATGTGAAGCCAACTTTATAATAAAAGAGAATAGCATAATTGGTCTAGATGCCTTGGGGTGGCAGCACATGTGCTGAAAGAGTAATTAAATAAAGCATATATTTATTGAGATCAAAACATGTACGAACCATTATTGAAGTCTTGAGCATCTAGACCAACTTTTTTATTAGTTCCTACATATGGAAGAGGAACACAATCGAATAATATGAACAAAAAGCCTATTGAAACCGGTTGTACATACCATCTAAAAGGTATTCTGGAGCTAGATAACCTAAAGTACCCGAAAGCTTCAAGTTATTCTTGTTTGTTGCCGCATCAGTTACTGCAAGACCAAAATCTGAAAGCTGTATCCACAAAGTGAGCTTCAATGGACTTCATACAAAGACAAAAGTTTTAATACTAAAAAAATAGAAGGTGGTCTAATAATTTACATTATAATTATTTACCTTTGCATTGAAGTCCAAATCCAAAAGTATATTAGATGATTTCAGATCTCTATGGATGACTGGTGGATTGCAATGCTCATGTAGATATTCTAATCCTCTGGTCAACAATTGGGACTTTTTCTAATCATATTCATTAACTAAGAGCAACAAGTGAAACCATATACAAAACCTTACCTTGCTGTATCCAAAGCAATTTTCATCCTCCTATGCCAAGTTAATGATGAACCATGAGAAGGTCCTAAAACATCATTTAAAAATTTTCAGAAATGAAAGCAATACATTTTCTCCTTCATTACCATATATAATTCCTCTCTTTTCTTAAGTTCTTACCATGTAATTGAGTTTCCAAAGAACCATTTTCCATCAACTCATAAACAATAAACCTTGTATCGTTATCACTGCTATAACCCAACAGTGAAATTATATTGGAATGCTTAAATCTACATAGCAAACCCACCTCATTCTGCAATTTCAAAACAACAAATCAACAGATCAAACATATAAAGAAAACCAAGTGTTACAAATTTTAAGAAATGATACCTCATATTCTTTTTCAGCATCTTGGCTTGCACAGTCCAACTTCTTAACAGCAGCATAAGAACCATCATTGAATTGAGCCTTGTAAACACATCCAAATCCACCCTCACCCAGAATATTACCATGATGGAACTTGTTTGTAGCTTTTTCAAGTATCTTATAGTCCATAAACGAAGCATAACCCTCTTTGGAAACCGTCCTCATAGACTTGAATTTACCCAAATATGGTGCCAAACCATTCCCTTTTTCACCATCTTCAAATTTAAAGCCACAAAAACAAATCTCAAAATTCCAGAACTAAGAAGTAAAACTAAAAAGGTTTTTGGCTGAAAAGAAGATACCTGAGCTCTTAGCACCATTTTTAGAGGATTTGCTTGAATTCTTCCTGTAATAAATCCATAAACAGAACAAGGAAGAGATAATTGCACCCAATGAAGAGCCAGCAAGAATGAGAGCTAATAACATTTTCTTGGTTGGATCCATTTTCTTGTGCTCCTCACCTCCAAGTTGAATCCCAGCTGTTTCATTAACCAAGTTATAGAGTTAAAAGAAGTGCCATTTTTAGCATAACAAAAAAAAAATTCAAGAGATCAAGAAACTTCGGAATTAAGCAGAGAGAGAAAAAACAGGGCAACGTCTTCATCACTAAAATAAAATTAAAAAAAAATCATAAAGATTATGTATTAACTGGGATGTTGATTTCAATGAAACAAAAGATTCACGTTCAAATTATTAAATGCACCTAATTATGTGGTTGGTTTTTGAAATTTGAAACTCTCCGCTAGTTAACATGTAGAACCAAAAGGAAAAGGGTAATGGGACAGTTTCAGAAGCAAAAGTGGTACCTGGAGAGAAGGCAGCCATTGAAGCAGAGATGGGAGTAGAAATGGGTGATGAAGCAGGGCCTTGTACGGCCAAAACAACAATGTTTTCAAAAGTACAAACAAGGAAAAGAAGGAGATGCAGCACAAGCTTCTTCTTCATCCCTTTGTTTCTTTCAAACAATGATTCTTTTACAATTCACTATGAAAAATAAACTTTCATGTAGGCATGAAGATAGAGGATTCAGAGATATATGAACCAGACCCAGACTTAGAATTGGTGGGTTAAATTCAAAAGGGACAGAGAGAAAATGTAGACTTGACTTTCTAGGCTTTGCCTTTGGCTGTCTCTCCTGTTTTTGGTTCTCTAAAAAGCCTGAATTTTGTAATGTTTTTTTGATATTCTTGTAACTGTTTTTTTCACATCGAAATGCAGAAAAAGCAAGAAGGAAACAAAAGGATGAAGAAGAGGGTAAGCTTTTTTATGTTGGAAATGAGGGAAGCTCACAACACAATCATGTGGCTGTTTAGAAAATATAAATCCCAAACAAAATTCAATTTTTAATACTCATCTGCTTCCATTATCATCACGCTTAAGAGTAACCAGCTTCTTTTTCTTTTTTTGTGTGTGTGTGTGTGTGTGCATCATCATCAAAATTAATTAATAATGAAATTTTCTCCATTCTCTATGGTCTAATAAATGTAATAAAAAAACCAAAAAAGTAAATAGTTTAAATAATTAATTATGTAAGAAAATTTGTTTTTTTAAATATTTATACAAAATTTAATTGATATTTTGATCCAAATGGTAAAATTGGATGTGTAATATTCCAATTTCATGATAAATATTTTTTTATTAATTCATAAAAATAATAAAAAAATACTCATAATATTATAATTAATTTTATAAAAATTTTGATAGTTTTTTAATTGAATTGAAACTCTCACAAACTCAATCAATAACTATATTATAGTAGTCGATAAATAAAAGTATATTTTTTTTATTTGAAGGAATAATATTTAATACACGATTAGTTGGAGATTTTAGATTTCGCAAACAATATTAGGTAGGCCTATAATAAAATATTAAAAAATAAATATTTAAAAAAACTTATACTCCACAAGCAATATTAGGTCAGGGATTGACAATATCTTATAAGCGTATATTAAAAAATAAATATTTAAAAAAATAATTTTTTAAGGCTATTTGTGAAAAAGTTATGCCAAATATTAATTTTTTTTAATACAAATGTTTAGAACTACTCATAATCACTTCGGAGGGTAGCTAGTGGGGCTGATAGGGGTCCGACCCCTTTAAAATGAAAAAAAAATCATTTAGACCTTTTAATATTTTTAAAATTTTAAATTAATAAAGATAAAATTATATTTTGGCCTCTTAAAATGATAAAAATATGATCTAATCCTTTAAAAATTATAAAGATATAGGTTATTAAAATGGTGAAAATTTTATATTTTTAATATCATTAAATTTAAATTTAAATTTAATTTCAGCCCCTTAAAACAATTTTTTGGCTTCCCCTAATCCCTCCCCAAATTTTTAATAAGAAAATAAATATGTTTCAATATACTTAAACTTATGTCCTCTTAAATAAACATCAATATCGATATCAACCAAGTTAAGATTTAACTAATATTAAATACTATTTTTTAATATATATATATTGAGGGAAAAAGTTTTCTTAACCATTAAACCATAAGAAAAATTCTTCATTTTCATGTTACTTTCACTTATAACTAAAACTTAAGTGTGAATTTCGTATACTTAGCCAAACAAATTTCCTCACTTTTAATATTAAGATTTTTTCTTTAAAAAAAAAATTCATGTCTGTTAATACAAGGAGCAAGATTTTGATGGTGGATCCTCACTGTTTATTCAAAGGGGGAGAGTCGTAGAGAGATTAAAATCATGGGTATTCTGAAAAGATAGAAGAGAAGAAAATAGATGCTAGTTGAGTCTCAAAGAATAAAGAGTGTTTTGGTCTTTCTTTTTTAAGAGATTGTTAACTATAGTTCTAGAGATGTAATGGGTTGTTGGTTTTGGATTTTCTAAAATTTAGTTGACATGTATGTATGGGTTATTATATCTATAAAATGAAAATATTGATATACAAATGGCAAATGTTTTATCTATGTCAAGCATGTGGTTCTTTCAATTTAGACTTATGAGGTCATGTGCTCACAATGTCTTAAGCTTACAAGGTTCCAAGTCTTGCGAGGTGAGCTAGCGAATGTAAAGGTATAATAATGTGTCAAAAGTTTTATATTTATAATTTAATAATCTTATTTTTACTTATAGTGATGGTTAAAATTTTTATTAAACACCTACTTAACACAAGTCCAAAATGTATTACCCTACTTTCAATATTGTATCGAAAAATAATATATATATATATTTTTGCCTATTCTAAACATATATTGAATTGAAATCATTATTACATTTACATTTGTTGGAGTATCGGTTCAATAGTAGGGTAAAATGTACGAGTTTTTCAACGTATTTAGTCCAAATCTAGTAAGTTAGCTACTATGGGTTCTCCTCTATATTTATTCTAAATTTATTTTGGTTATAGTTATTTTGTTAATTTGAATTTAGTCATAGTTAGCTAGTTATTAGTTCAATATTTTGGTTATAATTAGTTCCCAGATTTATTCTAATTATAATTAATTAATTTGAGTTTAGTAAGCTGTTAAGTTAGTTATTCAATTCAGTTATTATAATGATTAATTTTGAATGAAATTATAAATATACTTGACATTTTAAGAAAGAAAAAGATATTGATTATAGTTTTTTTTTTATTGAGTAAACTATAGATTATAGTTATAATTTAAAAAAAAAACATTTGTGGGAGTAAAAAAGGTTTTTTATTGATGCTAGATTATGTAACAATCATAATATTTTTAATAATATAAAAATTTTATTATAATAATATTTAATGCTTTTTAAAAATAATTTTTAATAATTTTTCTTATTAAATTGATATCGAGTTAGCAAAAGACGATATTATAATATAAAGATGGAGAGAGTATTGAGTTTTTAATTTTAGTCATGGCTTAATACCATACATATCAAGGAAAATATTTGAAAAAGTTGTTTTCAAAAATGATGATAGTGTAGTTTTCTTTTATTTATACCTTATACATCTAAATAAAAATCAATTTCAATTTTCAATGCTGTTTGTTTTCATCCACTAATACTATTAAATTCTATAGGAAGAAAAATGTCTAGAATATAATGCTTTCAACTTTTAAAATATTTATTTATTGGGAATTAATAACTTTCTAGAAATGTCTACAAAAATTGTTTAGAATTTATGATAGCTTTGACCTAAAAAATTTTTAAATTTAATGCTTTATAAAATCACTAGACTAAAGTCTATAATATAAAGACCAATTGAGTTGAAATTGAATATCTGAATATTGATTTCTTGCGAATTAAGACTAGTTACTTGCAGAACAAATAAACTCACTTTCTATGGTTGAAGACATTGGACTAAACCGAAACACTTATGAAAGTGGTAGATTATGTTGATTTTTAGCCTTCTTTATAAAAAAGTGATTAGATTATAACTTTTATGTAAACAAAACTTAAGTACTATATAAACTTAAATCATTGTTTTTGTACGCAATCAAGAGAGTCTCTTGAGTTGCAAAGCTAAGCTTTCAATAGGGACGCTTAGAGGAAGAGTGATATAATATTTATACTATGATGAGGTTGCTAAATTGGTGAATGTTAGGTCAATGTTAGGATTTAAATCATCAGTTTTACCGCGAATAAGTTAGTGAATCCTTACTTTCAGCAAAAATCTTGATGTTGTTTTTATTGTTTTTCACTTTTTGTTTTATAAAATTGTAACCAAAGTTAACAAAAACAATTACCTCATTTCTACAAAATCATTAATCATTATGTTTGAAATTGTAAATCTAGATTTGCCCAAAGGAATGTAATCTCACCTACTCTCTCCACATGTAAGTTAGGGACTTTTATGTGTTTAAGACACTTATTTTATACTCTCTAGGTTTAAATCCCATTTTGGAAAAAGTTAATTTCTTTTATTTTATGTTTAAGTACTAAAAAATACATTTCATGTGTAAGCTCATGCTTTTCCTATGCTTAAAGGCCACCAATATTATTTTCAAGTTAACATTAACCACTTTTAGAATTTTGTTTGGAATTTTTGATAGAGACAAAGTTAGAACGGCCAAGTAGGAAACTTGGTTAATTATTTATTTTATTTTATTTTAACAATTCTTTTAACTTTACAAATTTTTCATTTAGATTATTTATAATTTATAAAATTTTAAATTAGTAATAATAAAATTGTATTTTATCCTAAAAAATGATAAATATTTAATTTAATATTTTAAAAATTACAAAGATATAAACTATTAAAATGATAAATTTACATTTTACTATCGTAAAAATATACAATTTAATTTCGACTTCCAAAAAAAATTTTCTAACTCTAGCACTGTTATAGACTTTAAATACCAAACCATGCCAAGAGGCACATTGGACCACCAATCACGATAAATTTGCTCACACGAAATATATATATTAACAAATAGTATAGCATAATTGGTGGAGGGGTAAAGAAGAGGGGGGGGGGGCAGCTCCAATTTTCTTCATCATCTTCCTAAGCATTAAAGGCGTGAGTTAAGCTAAGACCCCAGAAAGCTTACGTTCCATCATCTTGTTCGTGGCTATCTTTGCTCTTTCCTTTCCACCCTCAAAATGTTGTCTATTTGATTGCATGAGGTTTATGCGTGGGTACTCTTAAATTTTATATGAAATAATTTCAAATAAGGATAATTTTTTTTGGGAGTTCTCTATGTATTTATCTTTATTATAATTTAATGTAAATTATAACCATAATCACTTTAAAATAGGGTTTGTTCTATTTTGATTACTCCAATTTTTTTCCTCTTAATTTTGTCATTTTAAATAATGTAATTTTGTGAATTAGTCACTATTGTTAATATTTCTGTTTTTTTAACAGATTGTTGACGTGGCACATTAATCTATCGAGTGATTGACATGCCATATTTTTTTTTGTTGATTTTTGATTAAAATTTAGGAACCTCTTCTTAAATTTTAGAGGAGAAAAGTTTTGGACTAATTATAAGGAGTTCTTTAAACTTTAGTCAAAAAACTTTAGTCAAAAGTCAGTCAAAAAATGTCACGTCTGCAATCTATTAAAAGAAAACGAAAATTTTAATGATAGTGACTAATTCACTCAATTATCTTGCTTAGTATAACTAAATTAAAAAAAAATAGAGTGACCAAAATAGGACATACCATATTTTAGAGAAACCATGAGTATAGTTTACCCTAATATTTAAACTCCTGATTGAGAGGGTGTCACGAGTTAATCGAGCACAACTCAGTCAAATAAATTACTTTAATGTCCTTTCGTATTTAAAATAAGTTATATTATTCGAGGGTACTTTAATTTATAAAAAAACAATAAAAATATGCTTATTGTGGTATTTGAATACATGCCAATTGCATTAGTAAAATTTTAAATTTACCACTCAATCAAAGCTTTATTTTAAAATTTTCATACATTTTAATTTTAGTGTGCATATTTTATTATCTTCATCAATTGTATATATTAATAATATTGTTGATTAAGTTTTTGCCACCAGTTAATTTGACACCAACTCAAAATTCACGACAACACCGTGATAAACAATTGTATTCATTTAATATTCTTACTATGATGTATTTATATGTTTAAATTTCGTTTTACTCACAATTTAATTTAATTTTTTTTATTTTAGTATTTTACATCTTTCATGTGTTATTATTAATTAGTTTTAAACCTTACTTTTCATTATTTATTGTATGTTATTTTTAAACATACATCTGTAATTTAAATACGTGATTTCACACGCATAAGCATGTGATAGAATTTTTAGTATGTTTTATTAGGGGGTTGATTGAGTTGTGTCACCCATAAATTGTATCCCAACTCAACTTAAAAATTACCAAAAGCCTATTTCTTTTCCAATGCAACAAATGTTAATTTGAAGATATTTATGTCTTTTTATATTTTAATAAATTTAAAAAAAATACATACACATAATAAAAATCATAAAATTTAAACCTAAAATATCATGGTTCTCACTATTTCAAATTTACCATATCCCGTATTTAATTTTAATAAATTTATTACATTAATGTTTTTCACCTCACCATGATTTTGCATAATCTAATATTAATTAAGTAAAGAGCCAATGTATTTTTAACTTGGAAAACCAAACCCTAGACCCAAAATTTGGGTAGAAAGAAATTAAAATCATCCATATACTTTGCAATAAAATTGACTTAATACAATGAATATAAGTAGATTGTAGATATCTCACCAAACAACAGCTTGGTCACGTGTTAGGTGAATAGTGTGTTTGAAAATGAGGCAAGGGACACTGCTAGCTGTGCTTGTGACACAATCTGCCCCCACCCTCTTTCGTTTAAGTTTGGTCTTTTTTCTATTACCCCAATATCAGAACGTTAGGTTTATTATCGATTTGGATAAATAATTTTTAAATAATGAAATGATTTTTTTTAATAATCTCGTTATGGGTTCTGATCATAATTACCCAAAAATTCTCTCCAACATTTAAATAGGAAGATAATGTGTTTCAGCCCATTCGAACCCATGCCCTCATGTATTGACAATATTATCCATACCAATTAAGCTAAGACTTAATCAATAATAATGAAATGAGTTTTTAAATCTATCTAAACTAGTCTTAATAAAATATATAATTTACGTGAGATAAAAGTTCGATCTTCGTTCTGAGTATGGAGCAATTTTAAAACTCGTAATTAGTATTTACTTTTTAATGGACTTATAAAATATGAATGATCAGTTATTGGACTCGCTTAAAAATAAAGAAAAAATATTTGAATTTAAGATGGATATAAAAAATAATATTAGAATGAAGTGGTTTTTAATTTTAATAAAAAGTGAAAATATCTACCAAATGTGAAGGGTTTCAGATAAAAGAAATATATGTAAAATTCTTTGAATTTATTTTAATAGGCACTTTTAAGACATAAAATAATGGTAAGATTAAGACAGGACAAATTACAGTACACTTCTAAGATGCCATATGTTTTGGTTCTTAGATAAATGTCCCAGAATTGAAAAATAAATAATTGCAACTTGATGGTAGGATTTCAACGTTAATGATTTAATTGCAAATATTTAATAAAAATCAACAATTAACTATTTATATGTAATAAATTAGTAAAATTGGTAATTTGAGTTTACATTTTTACTAAGAAATGATTTAACACTATCAATTTTTATAAAATAAAAAAAAGGATGAAATTTATAATTATACTAAATTAATATTATGATATATAAAAAATATGTTTTAAAATCTATAAAGAAAAAAGATGAAGAAATGTAGGAGATGGTAACTCAAATCTTGTAGACAGCACCGACAGGATTGACATGGAAAATTGGTAATTTGATTAGAAGCTGCTGTTTTAGAAAAATAAAAGTCAAAACAGCAATCCTTTTCCACGAGTAATTCTTGCAATTTTATTAGTGCACATAATTTCATTCCACCTAATTTTGTGAGGTGAAATCTTAACAATCTTTTGCTTTTATTAAATTAAGGACGACATTGGTTTCTTTTTGTGCCCAACAGTAACCAATAACGTCCTCATCAATCCAAACTTTTTCCTTTTGGGTTTAGTGGTTATGTAAAATTATATTTATTAAGGCTCCGTTTATTTACAGATAAAATATTTTTCGGAAAATAATTTTTAGAAAATAATTTATTGAAAAATAATTTTTAGAAAATGATTTACTTTTCTGGTGTTTGAATGAATCTGTATAAAATATTTTCTGTTGTTTGGCAAATTTCCTGAAAATATTTTCTTGAAAAGCTGTTTTAATAAAAATTTATATATTTAAGAATTTATTATCTTTTCTTTGTTTGATTGAGTTTACTTTTTATATATATATATTAATAAATTTATATTTTAAATTATTTTTATATGTATTGCAATGATTTATTTATAAATAAATAAATTATTTTAAATATATAATAATACTCAATTATTAAATTAGAATATTAACCGTCATAAATTGAAAACAACCAAAGTCAAATAAATTATTTGTAATTGTGTTATAAAAAAATAAAAAATAAGGATTGAATAATTATAAATTAGCTTCCAAACCACAATTAATACTAGAAATTAATAATATTATCCAAATACATAATTAGTATTACACCACATGATAACAACAACATTATCCAAGTGCATAACTAATATTACACCATATGATAACTAATATTACACCACATGATAACAACAATATTGTCCAAGTGCATAACTAATATTACACCACATTAAAAGTATCAATATCTTTAACCTTGAGAAAATTTTTGAAGCCAAATTTTTCTATGCTTATTACTTTTAACTAAAAAAGCTTTTGTCTCAGATTCATGACTCACTAAATAATCAAACACAGAACAAAGGAAGTCATCATCAAATCCTTCTACCTCCATTGACATCACTTCTTCGTAAAGATGTGGTGTCTTATCCGCAGTAAATTGTTCCAAAGCATTAGCAATTTTGCCAAGTTGTTCACCCACAAATTTAATTTGTTCATCATTGACACTTTCTTGAGCCTTTTTTCTTTTACGTTTGAATGTGCCAGATGAAGATACATTTGTTCTTACCTCTTCAGTCGCTTCATTCTCGCAGTCTATAGGCACTGAATCTATGTTATCATCATCCAAATCTATGTCAGTAAATGTTCTGGCAAAACTCCCTATTGCCATATCTTTGCCAACAACCAAAGCCATTTAATCATAATGATCAATGCTTTTATTCAAAAATGGCTCATACTTCTTGTGCGCCTGTTGGATATTATACAAAATTAGAATAACAAGTAAAAAGTAATTGAAATATACTTACCATATATATACATATATTACCATTACTGCTGCATCATATGTCGCTCTATCACATGTGATCATTTTCATGTTATCATCCCATCCAAAACCACTTTCACCCCTAATTGTGCATATAATCTGCCACTGTTTTTTTATAGTCCTCAAATGATTTTCCACATGTTTTGCATCGCATTGGACTTGAATTTTTTCAAAAATAGCTTCGACAACTCGATTAATAGAAACTGCTTTGAAAGTATTAGAAGGCTTATTTCCTTTCTGGGCCTCCTCTGCTAAAATTTCAAGAAAAAGATGTTCCATCAGTTTTGTTCACATGAATTGCTTGGAGGTCCCTTCTTTGTTGCCATTACCCATTCTACATTAATAATTGTCATTGTCAATCATTTCAATATCCAACAAGCTTAAAACATAATAAATTCAATATCTAACAAGCTTGAAACATAATCAATATCTAACAAAATCAAGACATAATAATTTCAGAATCCAACAAATATAATAAACTAAAATTTTAGAATCCAACATTAACCAAAAAAAACAATTTTAATACTAAAACATACATAACATAGAAACAACAACCCTAAGCCCTAAACCTACCTAATATTTCTAGCCATATAATTAGTCCACATAGTTTGTGCAATTTCATCTCTCTTAGCAGACCATTCTCTTGCTTCTTCTCTTTCTTCTCGCTCCGTAAGAGTTGATATTATCAAATCAGACTCAGGCTCCTCGTATAATCCTTGATTAAGTAAATCACTAGGATCAACTCCCATGATATGATTATGAATGATGCAACAAGCCAAAACTATATCTACTTGAGTTTGAAAATTCCAAAATGGTTCAGCATCTAATACACGAAACCGTTTCTTCAAAATCCCGAAAACACGTTCAATAGTGATTCGTAATGATGAATGACGAAGATTAAAGAGTTCCTTTGCATTTTTAGGCCCCTGAGCACTAAACTCTTTTAAATGATATCGAACACCACGATATGAGGTAATAAATCCATTACGGATGCCATATCCAGCATCAACAAGATAATATTTACCTACAATTTAACAAAACATAATTATTACTAATAAATTATGAGCTTACTAGAACTATTTGGTATTTAATGTTGTATAATTCTTACCTTCCGGAATTCTTAATCCTCTTGGGAGTGGAAGTGCATCACTTAAAATACGAGAATCATGTGCGCTACCTTCCCAACCAGCTAGAACATAGGAAAATTTCAAATCAAATGTAATGGCAGCCAATACATTTTGTGTCGTCCCCCCTTTACGGCTACGAAATCTTCCTTGAATGTTAAGTGGAACGAATGCACGAACATGAGTTCCATCTAATGCTCCAATACAATCTTTAAAATAAGGATAAAACCTTGGATTGTTTCTGATTTCACTAAGAATTGACTCATCAGGTAATCTAATAACTAGCTTATACAATTTCAAAATAGCTCTCAATACAACCCTAAAATAACGGTGAATTGTCTCAGTTGATCTATAATATCTAGATCCTAATCACTCGAAACCTTACATTATGACCAATTGTATGTAAAAATATAACCACTTGCTCCCTAATATTCACCGATTTAGTTGATTGTAACAAATTATTTCTACTAAGAATATCACACAAATTAAAAAATACAATCGGTCTCATCCTTATCACATCAATACAATGCTGGTCACCACTATATAAAATACTATTAATATAATTTTCTCTTTCATAATCTCTATTCACATGAGGGTGAGAAGTAATTTCCTTCCTAGTTTTTAATTTTTAATCCAGAGAGCCCCAAAAGCTAAAACTGAAGCCACGACTCCGACAATTGCATGATGTTGATTACGATCCATCTACAAAATACCACATAAATATTTGATCACTACAAAAAATACGTAAACTTTTCATAAGATCACATATATGACTAAAATTACCATGACTAAAGTGCATACATACATATATATATTACAGAATGTATAATTAAAGTCGATTTTATATTTCGCATTGAACCACTGTGGTCCATTGGTCTTTCTATCATTTTTAAATGTTTTAAGAATAAAAAAAACATATTTAGAAATTGAAAATTCTTTCTGTAAGTAATAAAATATATTATTCTCTTTTTCTTGGACATAGAAGACAATATTAAATTTAAAATTTGAAATTAAAAAGTATTTGGATGAAGAAATTTGAATTAAATCCTTAGCTTTGATTATATTTTATTAGTGAAATAGAAATAGTCATCAAACATTTTTAATCCAAAAAAATGAAAAGAAAAGTAGTTAATAGTATGAATTTGCCACGTAATAATATGTATAGATTTTAGCCAGGTTGCATGGTGGAATTTTCAAAGATTTGGGGGATAATGTTTTATGATCATATCAAAAAATATATATTTATATTTATTTGTAAAATTGGATACCATAAGAAAATATGATAAATTTATTTAATACAATATTTAATATTTAATAACTTAAAAAATAAAAGCTTAGTTAATAAAATTGTAATTTAACTATAAAATTAAGATTTTAATATTTTAAATTGAAAATTTGTAATATATAAATTATGTATAAACTATACTTAAATTTGTTAAAATTTTAAATGGAAATAATGATTGATGTAATTATGTTTTAATATAAAAAAAATCAACCATGTTTAAATTAAAAAAATCGGATGGAAGAAAATGGATCAAGAGGTAGAGCCCACCACCAAATCTAGAATATAGAAATTGAACTTGCCACTATCTTTTATTCTCATAAATCGAAATCATGCATATGTCATAGTAAAAATATTTATAAACCATAAACTAGATGCATTAAAATAATAAGATCAAAATAAGTAATAGGCACTTTAGGCACCTAAGACTTCAGTAAGCATTTCTATTTCAAACAGCATGCAGCAATTAACAATTTATCAGCATAACAATCCTTTTTTAATTAACCCACCATTAACATGCATATTACAGTACAAATCAAAAGGGAGAACACTACGAGAGTATTATTTATCTTTCTAATTTCAAATTTAAATTTGTACTAATTATTCTTTATGACAAACAAAGAAGAAACTAAAATCCACAGTGGTTATTAAGCACCAAAGTGAAAATTTTACACAAGGCGGGATGATCATTTGCCTTCTAAGTAGAAAGCAAGCCTAATTCGACAAAGTATGCTTTAGTTCTTATCCAAGAAAAGAGAAGACTACTTGACATAAAGAAATGTCCTTTAAAACATCTATTCTAAAGCTCTAGGCACTAGATTTACTGAAGCAGGCTTGCAAATTTAACTTGATTCAATCAAGTTCAAATCTCAACTTAAAAAGCTAGGACAAGGCAAACCAAGCTATCATACAACTTCATTTTGCATCAAATACTTAGATACCAAAAACCCAAAGTTCAGCTCACTTGGTTCATCTATCTAGTAGGGATTAATTTGTACAAAAAAAATATGATAGTAAATACCCAATTCCACAAATCATCTTAAATCAGAAAAAGAAAGAAAGACAACCAAAATGAATATACCTCCTCCAAAATCATATCATTTCATCAATTGAATATATACATATATATATATTAAACGAATCAAGTACAACTTAAAGCGCTAATTGATATATTAAACAAAATGAAATCAAAGAACACAGAAAGGAAAACACTTTAAATAATCATATAACATAAAAGCAGAAAGAAACAAAAATATATTTTTTTAAACAAATTTTCAAATCTGTTTTATAAGAAGAATCCAAATTTGCTTTTAACATTTCCAGTTGGTGGAGCCTAATTCATATACTTCTTGTGTTGGCAAAATTAAGATGTTCGGATCCTAAGAGTATTTGTGCTAGAACTAGTAGTGAAGCTTCTAGTTCTATACGCTCACAAAGTATATGACACAACTAACCTAAAACAACACATGAGAACACCAGTCAAAACCCATCGAATGAAAAATGATAATCCCACCAACAACCGAAAGTATAAGCCAAAGTCACTGCCGACTACCAAGAGAACGACCACGGTTTGTTAGTATGGCAAAAAAAGCCGAAACAACAAGAATGAAAAGAACCAAAAGAGGGACAACAACCACGCGTCAATCTCAATCCAAGGGAATCAGAATCCATATGAAAAAGAGAATCACCAAAACCACAACTGCACATCACAAAACCCATCACCAAAACAAAATGAAAAAGCAGAATAATAAGATGCCATACCTTGCAAAGAAGAATGAGATCCTGAGAAAGAGGAGAAGATAGAAAACGAAACAGCAGTGTGTGTAAACTTTGCCTGAGCAGAAATGAAATGCGACGAATTAAGGAAAAAGGGAAGAGATTTGAAGAACGAAAGAAGAAGAAGACATGGAAAAATTTGAAGAATGGAAGAAAAAGAAGGGAACGGATGAAAAACAATGCCTTACCTGGATGAAGAGGAGATGGAAAATGTCTTACACAATTGAAATCGGTAAGACGTTTTCCCCAAATTGAAGGGGATTTTACCCGTGTCTAGTAAAATATTTTCCCTTTGGAAAATGTTTTCAAGCGTCCAAACACGGTAAAACCAGGAAAACATATTCCGAAAATGTTTTCCTGGCTTCCAAACGGACCCTAAAAGTAAATGAAGTTGTTGATTGAGTTTTAGCTCAATTGGTATTGGTATTGTTGTCAATATAGGAGGACATGAGTTCGTATGCATTGAAGTATATTGTTCTCTTATTTAGGAGTTAAGGAGAGGTTATTGGTAGTTTTAGACATTGTATAAAAATGAGCAGATATGATAACAACTTAGAACGAGATTATATCAAAAAAAGTAAATGAAGTTCATTGCATGTATTTTTTCTAATAGAATCTTTTAAGGTGGCTAATAGCTTTTTTATCTTAATTCAATGCCCTTAGAAATCGGGTTTAAGGTTAGTACCAATTCTGAATGCTCGATAAAGGATTTGCCCTACATTATGCTCAAAACTTCCAATTGTAAGATGCTCATCCATCGGAAGCCCTGTCAACAATGTTACATTCTATACCGTTATTGTCACTTTGCTGCAATGAAAAAGAAACACAAAGATATTGGTACTCCATCACTCAATTAGAGGGAGTATGAGTGACGACATGAAAGCAACTTTCCCAATTCAACTAGTGTGATAGAATCTGACTTCTGTTAACAGGGAATGATTTTATTGTTAGACAAATCTAGACCCTTATTATTGTGAGCTCAAACCACAAGAGAATACTCCAATGTTGACAAAATGTCCTCATTCATTTCTCAATAAGCCAACAGGCATTATGGTATGCTTGAAAATTGGAATTTTAAGATACTTATGTATCTAGGCTTTAGTATAATGCAGAAGAGGAACTTCTTTAGTTTTCTTTGTGAAAAACTAATGAGTTTGATTGTCTATTTATAAGTTTTAAAATTAGGGTTTTCAAACGAAGTTCAACACTCAAGGATGCTAACTTCCATTTAAATTTTCATTGAAATATTTTCGAATTACGTTATACATTTAAAAAAAAACAATTATAATAACTTGACACCAAAAGATTTCGAGTTCAGGGTTAAATGTTACCTCCAGCCTTTCAAAATTAACTTAAATTTTAAAAATTCAACTATAGATGTCGAGGTATACTATAATCATATAATAATTACAACGATTACAATGGGACACGAATAACTTGACAACGTTGACATCCTCACTAAATTCAACACCAATAAATATCAAATCATTAAAAAGAAATACTCTAAGAAATAACTTTTTATAAACTTATTGTTTATCATAAAAAAATTACTAATAAATTATCATAACATAATAAGACATGTAGGACATTCCTAGAAAAGTAAAAAAAGAATATTTATGGACCTACTTTATAATAAAGGGAGTTTTGCTAAAATACATTGAGGTTTAACTTTATGGTATTGTTAATAGATTCTCAAGGTATGATGATGACTTTTTTTAACTTTTTAATTTCTTGGGAGCCCACAAGTTTATGAATATTAAATCTAGAAGCATGAATCATGTGGTAGGTTTAAATTCCCATCAAAATGTAGTCAAATAATTAGAATTTTTTGTGTTTGATTTTTAAATGAAAACCCACAAATTCTTTTTTTTGATAAATTACAATAATAGGATAAAGTCCAAATAATAAATACAATTAGTGCGATTCGAACTCAGATAACACTTGAGACAGTAAACATCCTTAATTATCAAACTATCATACAAAGTTCGAAAACCCACAAAATTTTTACTTTAGCATGATTAATATTATATAATTGATTTGATGACATATCAACATTTTATCTGAAAAGACCACAAATTTAAAATAAGTCAATTCTTAATTTTAAATTTGTAGGAATTAATCCGCATTGGGGACTGCCAAGAAAATTAAACATTTTAGTCTCAATTTTCCCCCCTGAGTGGGACATTGTTTGCCTCATTTTAACTTGCGGGATAAGTAAATAATTTAGCCAGCATTTATTATATGTAAGAATAAAAAAGAATAAATACTAAAACTATACACTAACTATGTTTAATGTGTAATTGTATATATTTGATTAAATTTATGTAAATTATTAATACAATTATGGATATAACATCATTTTATGTTTATATATTGTATGTATAAATAATTATATTTATCCAATACAAATATAAATTAATGTATTTGTTTCATTAAATGTGTATGATTAAATCAAAATTAAAGTTTCAACTATACATTTAAACTACAATTAGAGTTTCACGCGTATAATTACACTAAATTAAAGTTCATGTATATAATTGCACATTAAATTAAAATTTATATATAATTTTAAGATTTATCTCAATAAAAAATAAATCCAAATTTAAAATATTGATTAAAGTTTTTTTTTGGAAATCAGACGAATTTTCTTTCTATTGTAACGATAAATAAGAAATAATCCTTATATTATATACTTATGGGAAAATGATAACATTTTATTCTCGACAATCCTTATTTCTATTTATAATTCTTTCAAATCTGTAAATCAGGGACAAATCATTTTTAATACACATATTTTTTTATTGATGTAAGAACAATAATGCTAATTTAGTTAAGATTCAATCAATGTTATACTTAGGTGAAAATTTTAAATTGTATTAAAAAATTATAAAGTTTTGAGGGCTTAAGTGGATGGGCCATCTTTAACAGTAGACACCAACCAGAAGCTCTGTTAACATTCAACTTTGGAAGTCCAATTTCCAGAAAAGTAGGCCCAAAGAGATGAGGGAATTTCATTTTAAGTAGAAAAAATTCAGTGGATCATATAATACTAACAAAATAGAATCAGTGCAATACAATGTGAATCCAAATGAGGATATGATCAAAAAGCTCTCATTTTCCTTGGTGTTTCTCCTACTGTAAACCCTTCCCCTACTTCTCTCCCTCCTCCACTACTCTTCTTTGGGTTCAATGACACAAAAGTTGAACCAAGCATGTCATTAGCATACTCAAACCATGGAAGGATTATCAACTGTTGGTTTCCAAAAAAGGGTTTCAACTTCTAAAGTTGAAAGGGTACCCTTCTTGCTGTATTTTTTCAAGTAATTCCTTTTGAAATGTTTGGCTTTAGCTTCGAAATCTAGGAAAGTATAGTACTCCCCACTTTGCCATAGCGGTTTCTGAACAGGTCGGGGCTTTTTGGGGCAAAACCCGATACGTTGTTGACGAGTAGTGAATGTGGGTGTTGGCTTCAAATCGGAGCTTGCATTAGCTTCAGCACAAACCAAAAGGGAACGATTGGGGTTCCCAATTGCTGTCTTTTTAGATGTAGGTGGTACTGGCTGTATGATTTTGCTGATTCCATACTGGGAAGCCTCTTTTTCGATCTTGAAACTCTGCTAAAGTAGGCCTGTACTCTGGAAACTAAAGGCATGGATTTCAGCAGTGAAAACGCTTCTTGACTTTGCTCTAATGAATGATGACTTGAACAAGCCATGAAAAAAAAAATTGTGGGTAAGGTTTAGGTAATCATTGAAAAAAATTCATATTGTAAAAAAAAGCCCAGAAAAAAAAACAAAAAAAATAGTTTTGAAGATTATTCTAAGCTTCCATTTTCTTTGTTTTTACACTCTGAAAATTGGGTTTTCTTTGCTTTTCTTTTCCTCTGTTTTTTTTCTTTGGCAAATTACAGAGTAAAAAGTGAAAAATATTAAAATGTTTATTTTATGAATAACAAAGGAAGGGGTAGAGACAAACTAGGGGGGAATTGGATGGGTTTTATTCTGGGTTTGGAAGAAAGTTATGAAAATGACAGTCTATTCTTCTTCTTCTTCTTCCCTCTAACTGACCGGTTAACAAGGAGTTGATTGGGTGACTGTTTTTAACATGGTGATGACATGTGTCAATACTTTTTATTTAAAAGGTATGCATTTAAAAAAGTATAAAAAAATTGAACCGTCCATCTAGCTTAGTGATGACATGTCATGTCAAACCAAATGAAAGATTAAAAAAGTTAAAATAATTATTTTTAAAATATGAAAATCATTATGTGTCATCATATTTTTAGAGAACCCCTAATTTTACATGATGAGTTCACTTTTTAAAAAAATTATATTTTGTAAATAATATGAAAAATAAACTTAAGATATAAATAACAACAATAATAAAAATATTAGATTGAATTAGTATCATAATTCAATTAGACACTAGCTTAATTTGAGAAATTACAAAAATATCTTTTCGTAATTGTACTAAGTTATATTATTCGAAAGTATTTTATTTTATTTTATTTTATACTTTAACAAAAATTAATAAAAAAAGCATACTATGGGAGTTTAATTTATATCAATTGAATTAGTAAAATTTAAATTTACTTCTCAATCAAAACTTCATTTTAATATTTTACATACGTTTTTCTTTCAATATGCACAAATTACTACCTTTATTAGTTATATATCTATACTTACTATTATTTAAGTCATTGATTGAGTTAGTGTCACGAGTCAACTGAGTACCAACTCTATTAGAGAAATTATGAAAATATTCTCTCATAATTAAAATAAATTATATTATTCGAGAATACTTTAATCTTTTTATTTTAACAAAAATTAATAAAAATTTTACATGTTTTAAGATTTGAATTCACGCTAATTGAATTTGTAAAAATTTAAATTTATCACACAATCAAATGTTCATTTTAATTTTTTATATGATTTTATTTTAGTTTTATTATACATACTTTATTATTTTTATATTTATTATATATGTTTCATATGTTATTAATAATTAATTTAAAATAATATATTTTATTATTTATTATGTATTATTTTTAAATATATATACCTAAATTTTTAATTCGTAATTTTCATACACAACTTAATTTGAAAGCTTCCAAGTAAAAAGCCAGTTAGGGGCGTCCCTACAAATTCTGTGATTCCAAGCAGTTTGGCAAATTATGAGAGCCCCCTCAATCCGCCGTTCAATTCAAGTCGGCTTATCGACCAGCGCATACGTCTACGTCATTCTTATTTGTCTACTTATCATATTCCTCCACCTGTCCTGCATTACATATTTTCCTCTTCCACCAACCTCCTCACTTTTTCAACCAATTTACAAAACCTACTCTCACTCTCACCTTCCATTAACCTTCCCATACGTGGCTTATAATTACAAGACCAAAATTTAACTTTTTAAAACTCGTGACGGTACCGCCCAGGCCAGCCGTTACATATTTTTTGATTTTCCCTTTTTTTAAAATTAATTGTAAAAGAAAAAAAGACGTGGTCGCTTTTTATTTTTTCGAATTTTCGGAGCTTTTATACTAATTTAATTTTACATTTTACTTCATTTTTTACGTCAATAATTTATTTTAATAAATGATGATTACACCAAATTATTTCGAAGGTAAATAAATATTTGCTAAATTGACTACAAATTGAGATTTTAAATTTTAATTTAATATTAAATTTATAAATCCACTTAGACATTCTTAAGGTAATTAAAACCATTCAAGATGGTCATTTGTTAAATTATTTTTCAGCTCTGTTACGAAGAATATACACAAAACTATAAAATATACAACATTGGAGGATAAAACATATTTCAAAAGAGAAAAATCAAGTTGCTGATCGTATTGCAAAGATGGCAACAATGAGATGCACTGATTTATAGGTATTTAAAGCCATTCCTAAAGATTTACCAACTAATCTTGTAATTGATGGACTTGTTAATTTTTAATTTTGTTAAATTAATTTAGTTAATACGTTTTCAAAAAAAAAATCATGAGCCCACTATTTTATTAGTATTGAAAAATCATTAACAAAATTGCAAAATATTCCTCTGTAAAAGATAAAATAATTTAATTATTATCACTTTTAAAAACATGTATTTAAAGATAATTAATTATAATATTAATATTTTTTATTCACACATCCTGCCTGCTGTTTATATATATTTGGAGCTAAAGTTTTTTTTTATATTTATATATTTTAAATTTTTAACTTTTCTCAAATATGTTTTTAGAATTAAGCTTAAATTGACAAAAAATATAAATATTAGGTGTTTAACTTGTTATTATATTAATAAAAAATATGTACGATTGATAGAAAATATTAATTGATGAGATTAATTATTTTAAATTGTTCACATTTGAAATTGATTCCAATTTCTTTAAAATCGACCAATTTATTCGATATTGAATTTGAGAGGGACTGAAGAAGTGTTTTTACCAATAAAATTAGCATACAAAATCGGAAACCTAAACCATGGGCAAATCTCAGGGCTTTTTGTAAATAAAGTGAAGAATAGGGATGAATTGATACGGCGGTGGATAATAATGGCACCAGTTGTTTGGATCCCACGTAATGGTCAAGAATGCACAACCCTGTTAAACCGAGCTTCTAGGTGGGCTCTTTCTTGCAATTACTACTTTCCACGCGCGGTGTTGACCGTGATTATTACACCCCCACAAATTTTTTATGTTAAGCCGTGCCAATTTCTTTCTTTGAAAAAGTACCGCAAATATTAAAGTACAAGTACAATGTATTTTGTATAAGAATTTTTATTGACAAAATAAAAATAGTAGTACTAGTAAAAAATATAATATTTTGTATTTTATAAAATATATTATATTTAAAAAATAAGATCATTTCACTGATTGAGTCTTAGTCTGATTTAAATCGACATTATTATTAGTACAAAAAAATATAAATTTAAGTACGTTAAAATATATTATTTTTTTATTTTAAGGTTATAAAATAATTATGCGTATAAAATTAACCTTATAATAATTATTAATCTCTCAAAAATATATATTAATCATAAAATTATTTAATTTTTATAAACGAAAATTGAACCCTCAAGCGATACTCGTGGTTGAGGCCTAGTTAAAAATTTAAATATAATTTTTTTTAAAAAAGTGATATAAGTTGAAGGCTAATTTTAGATTTAAGCCAAAGTAGAAACTTGAGAAAGAGAAAGTCAATTGTAGACGGCTGTTGTTGAGAGTGTGAAATTGAAACCGCCATAGGCCGGGAGACACGTGGCCGCGTAATCAATTTACATTGGCTCCTCCTTAAAAGCCCTCCTTCCTTCCTAACCCTAACTCAGTTATATGTTCCATACATTTTCTCTCCCTTTAGTTATTCATTTTCTTGTCTCTTCTAATCTTTTATATTTCCTTTTTTTTTTAAGAAAAAAATTGTAAATCCTTCTTGCTGTTTTTGTGCCATGGGTGTTGCAGTTCTAAAACCAGAAGACTGTTTAAAGCTACCTAATCCCATGAAACAACCTCAAAACCCTTGGCATAATCCTAATCCCAACACTAACCGCACGAATCGTTCACAAGGGAACCGTAAGAAGCGTTCTCCCAACACCTCCCCTCCTTCTCGTCCCACCGTCGGTCGCCCCAAAGCTCCGGCCAAGAATCTCGTCATGGGTCAAGTCAAGATCCTCAAACGCGGCGAAGATCTTAAACAATCTAAGCCGGATAAGCATGTGAGGTTCGCGAAGGAAAATGTTGATGTAGATCTGGTTTCCACCGACTGTTTGGGTCCAGATCCCGGGTCCGTCCCGACCCAGATCCGACTCACCGAGTCAGAAAACAACGGAAGTAAGGTTCTCCCGGTCTCGTTCTACGCTGGGTCTGCCTTTATAACATCTCCCCCTCCAAGTTCTGTTCCGTTGCCTGCGTTTTTCACAAAGAAGATCGGGGTTGCTTTGAAGGATGACGTCGCTACGAGTGCCTTGAGGAGGATATTAAGGCTAGATTTGTAGCCACAACCAAAAAACAAATAACGGTGTGGGTGGTGATTGACTGAATTTGTTGTTAGATAGCTAATCTCTTGTTTGGGTTCTCTAATCTTCGATCGTCCCTTATTTTTTCAAGGGGATAGATCGAAGTAGCTAACTCAACAAAGTAGGTTTAGTTTTCCTAATTAAGTGTTCTTTTTACTGCTGTATAGCTTTGCAATTGTTTAGTTTAATATGAAACTGTCTACTGTCTAGTTCGTCCCTTTAGGGTTAATTTTAGTTTCGTTCTAAATTGTGTTTGTATTTAATCTAGTGTTAGTGTGGTAGATCAATCTTGTAATTGGGTTTGTGTATCCTCTTTGTTTATCAAGTATTATATATTAGAGAGTGAAGTTCTATATGTTTCGTAGCGTTAAATTCCGGTGTTCTATTATTTAGATGCCATGAAATAACAGGTTTCAGATGCCCAGGAGTGTTTATGATTTCAATTTTCAGATTGAACAGAAATCGAAATCCACTGGAAATGTAAGTGGAAAAGCTCTGATAGGTCCTAAAAGAAACTCTGCCTGATATAAGGTTTATTCCATTATAGATAATTGCTGGTCGTTGATAGAGGGAGGCGCCGTACGCCTCCGTCTTAGACTGGCCGCCTTTCTGGACCGGCGTTGATCTTTGAAGTCGTATGTAAATTCCAAAGTACATAGGGAAGAACAGAAGAAGGTCTAATTCAAAGTAATTTAACACCTTTGTTTAATAGTACATAGGGAAGAGCAGTGTCTTGTCAGGTAAGGTAAAATTTATTAATTTTTTTTTTTAAAGTTAACAAGTCATTGGAAGTGAAGGAAATGGTAACCCTAATAAAAATTTAAAAAATAAATTATTAGCTGGTTTTTATTTTATAAGATTAAGAGCAAGTTGGTCGGAGAATTTTATTAACATAATTTTCACTTGAATTGATTATGGGTTGGGTTTAATTGGGTTTAACTTAAAATTTTAGGTTTGGTTTTTTAAGTTTAAGATTTGACTCAGAAAATGGGTTTAGAATTTTATTTAGGTCCAGCCCAGATAAGAATATTAAATTTAAATTTGACTTGATCTGTTCGCATTAAACTTTTTTATATTATTTTTATATAAAAAATTTAAAAACTTTAATACATATATTAAAAATATTAAAATAAATATTTCTCAAAAATTTGAAAATATATTAAAAAAGTCTTCATTGCTTTTGAAATGGTAACAAAATTGATGATAAACAAGAACTCAATAATAAAAGTAAAATGATAGCAAAATAAACATTAATGAGAAAATTTTAGGGGGTCAAAAAATCCTGTTTAGAAGATAGACCTTAAATTTTGTCCAAATCTATTTTTTGAATTTATTTTACTCAATCCTTCATACTTTTCGAAAGAACATCGAACTTGGAAAGATGATTTATCTATGATCAGTTCTAATTTTCACATTGATAGTTTGTGCAAACAATAAATTATACATAAAATTTGCTAATACATGATATATACCTTTTATATATTATTTTTAAAACTTCAAATTTCAATGACATATATATATAGGATTTAATAAATCTACTGCTTTAAAATATAAAAAAGAAGATATAGGAGCCCTGCAATTTGGGTTTTGCCTTTTCTTTGTTTTAAAGTAAAAAGTTTGGTTACTAAAATGTCAAAAAGGAGGTCCCACGTGAAGCATAATTGAATATGTTGGGAATGGAGGAGTTAAGAATATAAACATCATCATGCTTTCATGTTTTGGCGGTTTTCGGCTTTTGCCAACCAAACCTCTACCCCTTTCTTGGGATTTTCACTTTCCATAACAATATCTTAATGTCTTGTTTTGTAAGCACTGAGATGAAGCATGCCCCAACCCCCTACCATGTCTTCTACAATCCTCCTCACATCTTGCTCTCATGCCTTTTACATCTTATATTCATTTCTGATCGAGTTTTTAAAGTGTTAATATCCTATTAATTTTTTTTATTAATTTAAATGTTAAATATTAAATTGATTTTGATTTTGAGTATATTTAAAATATATAGATTACTTATTTATGGGTTGAGCTACTTGCTCAATCGCGAAAGTCCACCTGAAATTTAAGAAAGTTTAGACAAAAGTATTAGGCTTGAAATACGAGTTGAGCAAAAAAATCAAACCCTTTTAAAATATGGGTCAGACTCGCACCTTGAATGTTCAAATCTGAGCTCGACTCAATCATTATTTTTGTAATATTTTATATTATGTATTTATAACACATAAAGAATAAGTTTATAGTTGTATATAATACGAATATAATGTAAACATTTAAAAAATGTTAAGATGACTATATATAAAATTTCAATAAATAAAAAATAAAAAAAAATATAATTTCTATTTTTTAAAAAATATACGATATGAGCGAGCCTAAAATAAGCTTGGGTTAGCAGTTTACAAATAATAGGCAAGCTTGGACAATTTTTTTGTCATATTTTGAGTCGAATTGAGTTTGGACAAATATAAAATGTGTTGATATCATACCTACATTTGGGTTGAACTCGATCCGTGAACACCTCTAATTTATACCTATTATATATATAATTTAGTTTTATCATTAAAAAAAATAGAAAGTGACAACAAAAAATGTAGGATTGATTGGTGACAAAATGGAAATTTAACTTCATCAAATTGGAAACTTGTAGCACAAGTTTATAAAGTCCTAGATAAATTTGGGAGAAGTCATGGGTTGGGTAGGAGCTTATAATTAGTTCCGATCAAGCTTGATAGTGGATACCCTCTGTGGACTGAATGATTGGATTTGATGAGAAATTTTAAAAAAGATTAAGGAGTAAAATTAAATTATAAATTTTTGAGAGTTTAAAATGTAATTTTATAATACATTAATATATAATTTCGTCATTCAGTAAATAAAATTATTTTCATTGAACTTTCTCTTTACAAGATCATAATTTATATAAGGACTAAATAACCCCCGCTTAAAATTTTCCCCTGCTTAGTAGTTGAGTGTTTATTCCCTGGGTGAGTAAGGGTGTGTTCTCAGGAGAGTGGTTGCAAACAATTGTACAAAAGTATGGCTATAATAATCTTAAAGCGAGTTGGTATCATGATAATTATTTAGTAAATTTATTCTTGTGACATCGAATTGTGTAAATCACTTGTGTTCTTACTATGTTCTTTCTACATGTACCCATTACTTCTCTGGGATCATCTTAACTACAATTTCTCTTCACATTCAACACAAGTTTTATTACATGTTATTTCCTTTAACTCTCTTTGCATTGAATTTTCTCAACTAGATGTTACTTTGATGGCTATAAAAACCATGCACTAATAGCTAAGTATTGTTTTACCCTTTCAATTCTTGTTTGTTTTTGTTTTTTTAAATAAAAAGGGTTTATTGAAATTTTTGGATACGTCATAGACAAATTATTCTGACCCCCTTCTAGCATGTACTCTAAATTTCATTTATTTATTTCGATTCATTTTTACAATCAATTTATTATTTTTAAAAGATTAAATAAAAAATTATTATTTGTAGAGATACTAAAGTGTAATTTTATCTTTATTGATTAAAATTTTAAAGGGCCAAAATTTTTCATTTTAGGGAGTCGGACCTTTTCAGCCCACTAATTTTGTCCAGTTAGTGTAAAAATAACAGTAATAATAAAATTAAATAATATAACATAAGATAAAATGTAAGTTAAACACAACGCACCCTACCATCTATTTGAAACCATTCTCAATCTTTGGTTATTTTCAAAATTATAAAAAAAATGAAATTTTATGCAACCTTTAGATATTTGTGTATTTCTTTTCTACCGTTGATATATTTCCATATATATAATAATTATCCTAATCATAAATCATGAAAAAGAAAATCCTAAAAATAAATGAATAAATTCAAATAATACAGTTTCTCCAATAATGGAAAAGGCAGGGAAGCTACGAAATATGAAAGAATGGGCGGTCATTAAAAGCCAAAATTACAATCGAAATCGGACAGTGCTACATGGCATCTTTGGACCCTCCGCCCCATTTGTTTCATCTAGAAAAATGGTTAATTGTAGCATGCGTCCTTTAAGTAAAATTTTAAATCAAACAAAACATTTAATCTTTATATCCACAGAATCATTCTAATCAAATTCTTCCTTTAATTTAATCATTAAAGCATCAAATACTAGTTCAGATGTAACGTAAATAATTTGAATTAATCTCATGAAAGATCTTAAAACCTTAGGGTAAATCTTATTGGGGTTTTAGTTTCACATAAATAAAAAATAAAATTTAATAATAAAATGGCGTAAAATGGACTCATAAATTAAGGAGTATAAGTGCAATTAATCCAAAAGAAAAATATAAGAAAAAAAAAGATCAGAGTCAGAGTGTCAGACCCACTGCCACACACATAGCTCCCTTTTTCTCACATCTATCTCGCGTTCTCGCCCGATCCTTCTCAGTCCAAGTGAGAGAGAGAGAAAATATAGGTTGATTATATATATATAAATCGAATAAACTGGAATCAATCTACACACCACAAAAACAAACACTTACGATTTTCTTTTGATTTAAAAAAAAAAAAGCCCCAAAGAACGAGCAAAAAAGAGCAAAGAAAAAGCGTCCCTTCTCTATATAACATTGTTCACATCCATCTCCTTCACTTTCTCTTTTTTAACTTTTTTCTTTTCTCTGCCAAATTCTTCGCCAGCCCCCCCCCCCATATTTTCTCTCTTTCTATCTTGTAAACCCAATATATTTTTCTTCTTTTTTCTTCAAATCTATCGCTTTATCAAAATTTGGGTCTCTTTTTTTTTTCGCTTTTTGTTATCGTTTGCCGGTGGGGGTTATGACGATGATGGTGAAAGATGAGTGGATTCGGGCGGCGATGACGGACGATAACGTGGTGGTGGAGCTGTTAGTAAGGCTGAAGCAAGCGCAGGCCGCTCCACCGGCTCCGAAATCTGCTTTGCCTGCACTTAGATGGGGGATACGTCAGCCGAGGTCTAGACCCATGTTGTTGCGTTGCGACGCTAAGAGAGACGGGGATTTCAACGTCAGTGCTAGAGGTAGCCCCACCACGCCTCTTTGTTGGAGCGGTGGTAGCGGCGACGCCTCTCCTTCTGCCGCCGACGGCTTTGAAGAGACCAGTAAACACGTCATCCGCTCTCCACCTGTTGCATCTTCCAGATCCAAGGTTTTCTTCTCACTTATTCTCTTGTTTTCTTCACTTTCTCTGCTCTTCCATATTCTGGGTTGACGGGAATGTCCCCGCCTGGCATACCAAATTACGTATCACCACCATTGTTTTCGAGTTCGATGAAGCGGTGTCTACGGCCATGGCTTTTCGTCTCATGGTTCTTATGAAATGACCATCAAACCCATTTTTAATCTCCTTATCTTCTCAATATTTCTTTTCGCGTTTTCCCGATTGCATGGATTTATCGATTCCCAGCTGACGAAACTGCCCATCTGAGAACTCACCGAGTTCACTCAGATCTGCGCTTATTTTACGTTCCTCTTCTTCTTCAAACTCTTCAGTTTCGGATCGATCCCTCCGGTCATCGGTATAACGGGATTGTTATAACTGTAATAATAAACAACATTAAAAATAGCAGTGTCAAATTCTTTCTGTTATGGACTAAAAAGCCCTGGTGTTTTAAAGGTTTTTAACATGTTTTTTCCACGCGACGACGGTTATCTTTTCATTTTCACCATTTCGTTCGTATCGCCTCTTTATCGGTACCCTGTCCCTGTTTTGGATTTTTACTGTATCACCCTTTTAAACCGCATCCCTTTTTTTTACCAGATCAGACATTTTCAGTAAAGGACAATTCCGTCAGCAGCGAAAATATTTATTCCAGTCCCCGCCGTAAAGAGCCAGGGAAATTCCTTGTAGAGGGATTTCCTTAAGAGGGGGGGGGGCATTTTGGTCATGATAAAAATGTATTGATGAGTGGAGTGGGGTCCATTGATCCAACGAAGGAAGGAGCGTTGTCTTTGTTGGTCTCTGTTTTGGGTTTCAATGACAATGTTATGTTCATGGAGAGAGATTATTATCAAGTGTGACGCGGGTATCATCGAATTAGGTGGACTCATCACCTTCTTTGACTGTACTCGTGTATTCTCATAATCTTTCTTCTAAGGATATATATTTAGCGTTGGGGTCCCACGTTTACCTAACTTTCCTTGATCGTGGATCGGATGGATTATGGACCGTTCGATTTGGGATAATTAATTAATTAAAAGAAACTAGGTATTTATTTGAATCTAAAGAGTGATGGGATGTTTTTTTTTTTTATCACACGAACCAATAACCTGGAATTGTAAGCATATGATTATAAGGCAAGTGACTCAATAGGAGCCGGCCATGTCAGAAAGGGTTATGTTGAATGAAGTCACGTGCCACTAATCTTACTAAGTAATGTCTTAGATTAGATTCTTCATGTGCTTAATATAACGTGGCGTGTCATTACTGGTTTGTTGTCCTTTGTCATTAACCACTCTGGATTTGCCAGCTGTCGTAACAGAAGCACCCTTCTAAGGTTGTGACTTTGAGGGTGTCGTCTCATTTTTTCTCTCTCTTATTTTACTATTTAAAAAAAATAAATCGATTAAGCTAGAGTCAAAGATTAAGATTTTTGAATTCAGCTCGACAATGATGAAGTTAAATTTAAAATCTTTTTCTAGCTGAATTCGATAAGTTTAGGCAAATTTGGATGATGTCGATGCATGCTTAAAGAATTGATGGAATTTTGCAGGGCACTGCTTCTAGTGAGTCCAATAGAACAAGTACCAAGAGGTCAAGAAGAAAGAAGGTAATAAAAGTAGTTGATTTCTTTTGTTGCATGATTTTCCTGGGAAAAATGTTTCTAAGATGAAGATACTTGGGTTGTTGGGATTTTTTGAGTTGAGTAATTTTATTGTCATATTCTTTCAGACCTTTGCTGAACTTAAGGAGGAAGAGAATCTTCTTTTGAAGGAAAGGGTTCATTTGGAAAAGGTGTGTTTGAGGAAGTTCTTTAATTTGATCAATGTATTCTTGGCTGCAATTAGTTTATCTTACTGTCATTTTCCATTCATTCAACAGGAGATAGCATCAACACGTGCGACTTGTAACGAGCATCGAGCCACAAATGAGAACTTGAAAAGAATTAGGGTTAGTTGAATATACATAATTTATTGTTTAGAGGTGTTGTTATTTTTCCCCTCTGTTTGATGTCAATTTCACTTTGTATTTCAGCTTGATTTGAACATGGACACTATCAAGAACTCTAGTTTAATTGCTGATGAATCTGAGAAAGTACCTTGTCTGAGAGTACCATCCTCTTCTGACTCAACCTTGCCACCGGAAGCCCTTGATGATGATCGTAAACCGTCATTAGGTTCATGCAATGTGGGCAAGGTTAATAGTAGCGAGAAGAGTGTTTTTATGCTACCCGATCTGAATATGATGCCTGCTGAAGATGATTCCTGTCCGGCAAAGTTATACTGGACTAGCTGAAAAGAGAAGAGTGGATTACATTCAGATTAGAATAGGAGTTGATGGAGAAGTAGTGAGACCGGGCAAGGAGCCGTTTGCTCAGGTGACTATAATATTGGAATCCAGGCTAAGCAAAGATTTTGAGTTGCGTCATAAACCTGATGAGATAGGGGATGGAGTTGATGTATAAATTAGATGTGATTCTTTGTAGGTATGAAACCTGATGACATAGCCTCCTGGTCTGTGTAAGCTTTGTTTAATTAAAACTAATTTTATAATTTGGGTGGTGGCTGGGAAACCCTGTTTCCCACTTCCCCTTTTAGTTATTCATTTTTTAACTTCCATGCAATGTTACTATTTCTTATCCAGGATTTGTTTTTGTTTTATTAGGCAGTGGAATTTCTTAGATGGACAAATGGTATTATTATTTTTTGAGTTCTATGGGTACTTCCTTGGATGATCTAAACTCTTAACAGGCTGGGCCTGGATTTCTTATGGCTTAAGTAAAAGAGTTGTTATTAGTATGTTGGAAAAAATTATTGTTTCCATTAGCTTTGTATCCTCTTTGATTCCTGATCCTAGTGACAAAACACAAGGCGAAAGAAAAACGAAACCTCCGATCCTAGTAATTTGATTTCAGATCCAAAGCGACTCAATTGTCCCGGTGAAATAGCATGGCGAACGATTTTTACCGTTCTACGATGGTTAATTAGAGCTTCTAAAATCTGAAATCTTTCTGACGTGGGAATTTCTCCGGAACCTCGTGAGTACAAAAATAATTTATCCCAAGAAAAAGTAAATGTTTTAAATAGGGAGTGCCACTTGTGGAAAATTTAATTGTGGAGTACCACTTAGGATTATATATAATGTATGTGGGAGTTGTGCTATAAATTAGTGAGGGTTAATATTGTTGATTAAACCCATCACCAATCACGTTTTAAGCTTTTCTCTTTTTCAATCATTTTATTATAATGAGATCAGTTAATGTTAAAAATAGCCTAAAATAAAATCCAACTATTATAGAGTGAATGGTTATGTTCAAAATCACTTTATCTAATAACGTGCCTGCTCTACCATATTTTAGTGTTGGGGAGCCATGATTTATAATTCTAACTACTGTAGCCACACCGGTCCTTGGATTCCTCTTAACTTATAACCTTGAATGGTGTGAAAGACTCAAAAATAAAAAATTATTATCGTCCAAGAGTCCGCCTACAAGAGCAGAAATACTATTGCCACCATCATCTATCTTCCTGTTTAGCTAATCTAATGGTGCCAAACCAATTAAATTTAAAAGGTTAAGAACAAATTGTTGTAGTTATATAATTAATTCCACCAACTTTGATAATGATAGTTTAGCTTGAGGAATTTGCTCGCCACCTTGAGGAATTTATTCGTTAATAATTGACTGCAATTAATTTCTTTTTTCTAAATTAACATTTTCTTGAAAATCTTTAGAGAAGTGAAATGAGTTAAAATAGAACTCATCTGTACTCACGTCAAGGAGAGCTGGGGGCTTCTTTAAGCATCACCTTTTTTCCAGACATGGATGATGATGAAGCAGCCAAGATAAGCAGAAGAGCCAACTTGCAAAATCGCAACACTCAGCATAGATGACTAGTTTAATAAGCTTGCGTGAGTTCTTTTTAAATATGCTTTAATTCAAAATTTATCATATTTAGATCTTGTTCAAATTTATTTTGATACATGATTTATATAATTAATTCTAGTTTTAAATATTTTAGATGTATCATAATCATAAGCTTTCTTGAACTTGCAACTTTAAAAAAATTATGTTACATCAAGATTCAAGTGCTTGATCTACCTATGTTATCACTGTAAGCAAACATTATAATCAGGGTTAACTTGTGAGATTCAAATCAAAGAAAAAGGGCAGAGTTCTTATCATTGTAAGCAAACATTATCCCCTCATCTACCTACTTTTGCTTGGTTAAAAATTAAACAAAGGCAGTCCAAAAAAACCCAACCAAGCAAACCAGAGCGAGTTGATGATGAAGCAGGATAAGCAGAAGAGAGAACAAAACAAACAAAATAAAATAAAGCTTCAACACAAAACAGATAGAATGAAGAAGAAGGAGAAGAATCAATATTTCACTGAAAACTGATCTGAAAAGTGTTTACAACTGGCTTTATATAGAAAGTGAAAGGAAGTAACTTCCTATTAACTAACAGATAAACGAACTAACCAACTGTATACTGACAAACACACTAATCAACAACCAATTAACTAACTATTGACCAGTCAACATCAGTCAAAGCAATATATTTCAAGATTCACTATGTTTTCCTCCTTCTGTTTGGGAAGAGCTTAGGTGCTCTTCCTGCGCTGATTCAGGTGCATTCTGCTGTGTTTGTGGAAGCTCAAACAAGGATAAATTCAATTGCCTATCGGAGTGTAGTCAATGTTCAATCAGAGTATTTTACTCATCTCACGTTTGTGCTTGACTTGGTAAATTATCATTCTCTAACTCTGTTTTCATGATACACAGGTTATTCTGCTGAAACTATGGTTGAAGATCAAAGTGTAGTCGTTGGTAAGGAATTATGTAACTTGCAATGTAAGGATCTCGGGCTGTCAAGAACTGCTGTTTGGAAAATGGATGTGCAGAATAGTTTAAACAATATTCAAAACTCCCCTTGCTCTGTTAGCAAGGTAAATGTGTACAAGTGTAACAGCAGGAGTGCTTGATCCATCTGTAGAATAACGGGTTCATATGGTTTGTGGGCTCTGGACTCCGGGAACTCGTTGCCCAAATGTCAACACCATGAGTGCTTTTGATGTACCTGGTGTTTCTCGTGGAAAAGAAAATGTGGTAAGTTTAATGATTAAGCAAATATAGAATACCCTGAACAGGCCTGAACTTGCAAATTTGACGTGTATCTTTGGTCATGCATGTCCCATGGAAGAGGTTCTTGCGTACCTTTTCATCCAAAGATGATTTTGTGCGAGGATTATGTGATATACAGCATTCTCTTCTTGAATCATCAACTCTAGGAAAGGAAGGTGTGGATCTATTCATCCCAGCAGGCAAGATGTTTTTGAAGGTGCTGCATCATCATTTCCATCTGCTGCTCCCATGACGGGCAAGTAATAATGTTGAAGAATTTCCATGTGACTTGCGCATGTTTCCTGGTTTTCTCCTCTAGATTATATATTTTAATACTTCCTTTTCGAAAAACAGATCCTGATTTCGTCTTTTAGTTTGAATTACAAATTCAGCTTGATTCAGCTGTTTGAGTCCATCTGATTAAACTTATTTATCTAATAAAATAAAATTGAACTTCCCTGCTTTACTTGAAATTCAGTTATTTATGTCCAATTTGAGTGGGAGTAAGAATCTTAAACACTAATTTAAACCAAATTGAGTTGACTTTTTGGAGCTGTGAAAAAATGTTTAATTGACCATGATCATTCATGGGTACAAGACAGATACTACACAACATCCCACATTGGAACAACAATATTACTGTATTAGCATTGCCTACTTCGATATAATGGCTTCAGATGTTGTGAGGAATTCCCCAATAAATGGCTTGAGCACCAAACACTCAAGCATGCTAGGCTAAATGTTTCAAATTCTCTTCAACGAGTTCAATACACCGATACAAAACCAACTCAATTGGATTCAGAGCACATACGGTGTCAACTGCATGTTGATCAATATCATTCTTATTCGCTGCTGCAATGCCTCCCACAAGCATTCGTAGAGGTAGCAGCCATTCATTATATGCCTTCTGCAAATTGTTCTTGGACCGCAATCCAGTGTAGTTGGTTTTTCCTGTTCCATTTGCCACCAGTCAAAACATAAAAGAGCTATATTATGGTAACTCCAACAGCTTACACAGTAAATATCAAACCATAAAATGGACAAATCTTAAATCTTTTGACAGACTAGGATCTGAGTTTTGGAACCGAGAGCTATAAGAATAGCATTTATTGCAACAACAATCAGATTTCAGTGTTTAAATCATATAGCATTGCTAGCAGTTTGCTGATAAGATGGAGAAAGCTGCAATTAGTGAATGTGTAGTAATTATTTAAAAATCAAACTGCACGGCCACTACTCAAATGGCTACGTAAAGAGGCCAAACTTGGTAACATGGAGATGCTATCTTAATACGAAGACAAGAAATGCACTACAAGCAAGAAGAGAAGCCTTAAGTTCTCAACTCCAATAAACCAGTAACTTATGCTTTACCTGCTGCCTCTGTCATTAATACAAATCTGTACAGGTTAAGGGCAGATAGAACCTACAGAACATCATAAGAAACTGTTAAAACACAGCAAATGCCAAGAGACAAAAGAAATAGCACAATCCAAGCAAGATAATAACACAAATAACCATTCAAATCCTCTAAGCAATATATATCAAATAATTTAAACATAAACAAGCAAAAGATGCAAAGAAATACAGCATCACTATTGTCAGGAAGGATTGGTGGTCCTCCTGTGTCAGGCCTCAAAACTGACTCAACCAATTCAAGGATGCTTGTACTCCAAAATAAAGTGCTTTGACAGGTTTTACTGTCAGCCTCTAATGCTTCATTTTTCTGTAGTGATGTTCTCAGGATACGCTCTCTATGCATTTCCCCTCTAAAAAGATCAAGAAGAATTGCAACCTACATAGAATTATAGGAAACCAATTTAGTTAATATATCCTCAACTAGAATTACATCAAACTATAGAGCATGTACAATGGATTTTACCATAGAGGAAGAGTCACTATTTTTAATTAGAGCTTTTAAAATGTCAAATCTCTGAGAATTTGGAATATCACCCAAAACCTGATAGTTGTAACAAATCAGTAAGGATTTGTAGATACTGAAAATGTGAACTTGGTAAAATAATATATATTTCAATAATCGAAGATATTTATAATTGACTGATCAAGGAACTGTAATATATAAAAACCTCACCCTTTTAAGTGCTTCGAAGGCATTTTTCCTTAGCACTGTATCTGATGCATATATGATAATCATTGTAAGTGCCTGCAAGATTCATTTTGGCCATCAGACTGATAGAAAGCAAGAGAGTGTAAAAGGGATGTATAAAAACAAGAATGAATGAGACTACCTGCAAAGAAGAAAAAAGGCTAGTCATGTAAAGAGAGCAATCATTATGCTCTAACTTATTGGAGATATCTCCACTTGTTATATAAAGCAAGAAATCGACAGTGTATCTCTTAAATTCCCATGGAAGATCAATAGATGCAAATATGTGCTTTAACATGCCAACTGCTTGCCATCTTTTTGTCCGGTTATTTTGAAGTTCTGTCTTAATAGCACCAAAATCAAACTTTGCAGCTTGAGCAAATTCATCATGCTTTTGTGCCCAAACCACTGTATCAATAAACAAAAATCTATGCAGGTTAAAGAAACAGATCACATTTTCTATGGCTGAATGAAGAAATTTGTGCTGCAAAACACAAACCTGAAAGTGATGCACCAAGATAAACATGGGATGAAAAGCTCAAACAATCTTCTTCATCCTCTGTGCAACTCATGATTATGAATTAAATTATAAATGTTAGACATGTTGAGAACAAAAAAAGTTGGAGACCTCATGTAATCTAGTAATTGTTTAGAAAACAACAATAATGATGGATAAATATAGCAACTAATGAACTTTACCTCCAATAACAATGTGAGACATTGTGTCAACACTATATCCAGTTATCAAACCAAGGCCAGATATACCAGAATAAGGAAGGATGCTTGCCAGTCGCAATGCAAAGTGAAGATAATTACGGCTAACTGAAACCAATGCCTGCACATTATGGGGGTATTTTAAGAACAACCAGCATACATAAATCCCAAAAGTAAAATAAATGTTAATATGGATAATTAAACAACTAAATTAGAAGTTAGGTTCAACATAAAAGCACCGACCAAGATTTGCAAGACATATAGACCAAGTAGAGCTCGAAGCTTTTCATTTTCTCCATCCTCCTGTTATAAGGAATCACAAGGAATTATCTGATTCTAATTAGAGAATGAGGTCAATAATCTCAAAATTAGCCTACAATGAAGTCGAGCATCACATACCAATTTTCTACAAACTGTTCGTATAGAGTGAGCATTTACAACAATTCTCTCAAACAAAGTCTCCAGTTCTGTATCTTCATAGTCTGATTCGGTAGAAATGGCTTTGACAACTTTAACAACAACTGGCACTGCAACTTTAATTTGTTCAAAATGGCGCCTCTGAAGGGAAATAAACACTGAAACAATAAAATAACATTCATCAAATATTCAAAAATAATAATTCATAGAGTAACAACGAACAAGTTTAAAATTTGAAGATGAACCAGGTTAATTACCATCTGAAAGTCCACTTATAAGAGGACAAACATATGTAGCAGCTTGAACTGTCTTATTTGGAGAATCTAATGCCTAATACATTAAAATTAAAAAATTAACAAATAGTTATGATTATCAATTACTAGAAAATAAATTACTGACCTCGCAAAGAATCGGAAGCATGTCACGAGGACTACATTTTTCTATAAATCGATGAATAATATTATCAGAAATCTCCAAACACTGAGGCGAAACTCCTGCAAATTTTGAAGCTGACTTTGGCAACTCAAAAGAAAGCGCATCAATATTCTCCTGAGCAAATAATCCATAGATTTTACAATTAAGCTTAACAAAAAAAAAAGAGAGAAAAAGAAACTATTAATTATTAATTAATAAATACACTGATCGACCTGATTTAGAGAAGGCGAGCACAAAAATTCATAAATTCCAGAGAGAATTTTGAATGCATTCTCCTTTGCACCTGGCTCTAGCTCTGAAATGGAAGCGTCTGACACGGAATCGAGAAAGTTGATGAGCTCTGACACTGAGGTTTGAGATTGACTAAAGTTTCCACCGCTTATCGACTACAAAAAGAAGTGCCAACATTAACCTTTTATCGGAAATGTAACTCTTTTGAGGTTGTTTAAAGGAGGAAAATGTGAGGCAGGCTTTATTGCTTACCTTGGAGCATGAAGTTAGCAGTTGATGGAGTTGAAGGAGAGTATTAGCAGAAGAAGATCCGTCGATCGGTGTCTTCTCCGCAGACATGGTATCTTCAAACGTCTCTGCTAAGAGACTCGCTGAGTTTGATTGCTACAAAAGCAAAGCCGTTGATGCTACTGGGCTCTGTTCTTCGTTACCCGGACTCGGCAATATAGGGTGCAGTACCCGAGTCGACACGATCCGACACGGGATATGGTTCAGATCCGGAAAAAACCAGCTGACACGGCGGTGGGTGAGAACTGAGATGAGAAGAGAAAGAAAAAAAAAACCTGATTTGCAGAGAAGAGACAGAAGATACGAGCGATAGTAGGAGGAAGATGATGATCGAAGAAAGAGAGAAGTTTCAAATAAATGAATAATAAAAGGTAAACTACAAAAATGGTCACCAGACTATTAGTAAATTTCTTTTTGGGTCATTTAACTTTAAAAATTTACAAAATGGTCACTCGATTTATATTTTTGTTTTTTAGTCCAAAATCGTTCAAACACTGACGGCTGCGGACGAGGCCGTCGATTTGAATTTTGGCATGTATTTTGCAGTTTTGACAGATAAAATTTCATGTTATTTTGAGACTAAAAATTAAACAAAAAAAAAACAAAAAAAACCATGGCAGCTTCACCAGTTCTTTCTGTTTCTATCACCGGCGGCACCATCTAACCCTTTTCTTCCAGGACAGCTTCACTGATTCTTTTTTGGCTCTTCCGTTTTCCATTGCCCTCCTCAGCAAGGATTTGAGTTGAATCAATTGATGATCTCTCTTTCACATCTCCTCCTCAATTGTCATTCTTGTATGGTCGGAAGATAGGACTTGAACCTGTTAATTTGTGAGTCGATATAAATCGGTTAAACCGAGCTAAAAACATTAGTAGGACTAATGGTCTCTATTTTAATATTTATAAATTTTTAATAATTTTAAATATATAAAAAAAATAATGTTTTTTGTTTTTTTTTGCTACATGATAATTTTTAATATTTTTTAAAAGAAAAAATAATTTTAACAGATTAGCTAATAACAGAAATGTCAACTTCGAGAAAAATAGTTTAGGTAATATTTTTCACTAAAAAATGTTTAGCTAATAAAATGAGAAAAGTACATAGTTTAAGGATCATTTAAAAAAATATAGTCTTAATGGTTTTAATAATTGTTTTACTAACATAGATTCTGGAAAAAAAAATAGTTTAGATACCAGTTGGGACAAAAATAAACAATTTAGGTATCAAGATGGGAAAATGAGTATAGTTTAGGTACCAATTTGTGAGCTAATCATATAATATATACTATAAATTTTATCACACATGTATGTAGGTGGAAATCACATATTTAGAATATAGCAGTGTGTATAAAAATAACATATACAAAATAATAAAACGTATGTTTTGAAACTAATTAATAATAATACATTAAATATGTACAACATTAAAATGAAAAGAATTAGATTAAATTATGAGTAAAACGAAATTTAAATACAAAAATATATCAAATTCAAATTACTAAATGAATACAATTGTTCATAATGTTGTTATGATCAATCTCATGATGGTGTCGACTTAATTTGTGAGACTAATTTAATCAACAACATTATCGTATCCATGTGAAAATATGTATTTAAAATACATACGTGCTCAATCAACAACATTTTATTAAAATAGAACTTTGGTTGAATGGTAAAGTTAGTTTTTTTATTGCTATGTAAACAATATAGGTTTAATCTAATCACATATAAAATTTTTATTGTTTTTAAATTAAAAGGTTAAAATACATTTGAATAATATGACTTATTTTAATTACGGAATGACACTTTTATAATTTTTATAATTGAATTGGTGTTTTGTTAACTCGTGACAACAATTCAATTTAGAGTTTAAATATAATTGATGGAGATAATAAAATATTCATAATAAAATAAAAATGTATAAAAAAATCAAAATAAATGTTTGGTTAAGTGGTAAATATAATGTTTTAGCAATGTGATGGGTGTAGGTTCAAATATCTTTATATGCATATTTTTTATTATTTTTTATACTGCTAATAAAATCTCTGACTAAGTTAGTTGGGCAATAATTCGATTAGAGAAATTATAAAACGACGGTCCATATTTAATATAAAATTTTATTATATACGTATAGTGAAGTTTGAATACGTGCCAAATGCATTAAAAAACCTTTAAATTTATTACTCAACCAAAATTTTATTTTAATTTATTTATACATTTTAATTTTATTATGTACAGTTATTATCACCATCAACCGTATATCTATTTATACTTACAATTAATAAAATTATTTGCTGAGTTAATATCATGACTCAACCGAGCACCACTTTAATTAGAAAAATTATAAAAATAATCTTTCATGTTTAAAATAAGATATGTTATTCAAAAATGTTTTAATCTTTTTTATTGTTTAAAAAATCAATAAAAAATTACATACTATTCAATATGAATCGGACTACTAATTTTGTCATAAACTAAAGCTATATTTTAATATAATACTTACATTTTAATTGTGTTTTAAGTATGAAAATTTCACGAATAATGTGTAAAATAATTATTTTGAGCTTACAATAATTTTACTATTTTTAATGAATTATTATAATTATGCATATAATATATTACATATTGATATGTAGATGTAATATTAAGAGAAATTATCATTTTATGAGAATTGAGATTAAAAAATACAAAATAATTTAATGAACTCAACGAAACTCGAAATTACAATCCCATTTCCCAATCTGATTCTTACTGGGCCACTCACCCTCACTGGAACGATTGGAATGCTCCTAATCTGAAACGCCCAACTCCACTCTACTATCCCTACGCTCCGATCTCACAAAAAATGGAACCCGATGTAAGCATCGAGACCTCCTGCATGATCCGGATCGCCGTCCTTCCAATCGGCGATGTACCTTCTACTCTCCTTCGGGACTACCACTCCATGCTGCTGCGTCATTGCACCATCCCTCTCTCCACCATCAGCTCCTTCTACACGGAGCATCAGAAATCCCCTTTCGCTCACCAGCCTTGGGAAACCGGCTCGCTCCGGTTCAAGTTGGTGTTGGGCGGTGCGCCGCCCAGCCCATGGGAAGATTTCCAGCCTCATCGCAAGATCCTCGGCGTAATCGGCATCTGCCACTGTCCTTCCTCGCCAGATCTTGATCTCGTCATCGATCAATTCAATGCCGCCTGGAGAGGTTACTCTTCTGTTCTCGTTCAACGCTGCTTCGCCTTTTCTCCTGGCGATTCTCAAGTGAGTTATCTGAATTGGGGTTTTCGTTTACTTAATTATACCTTACACTTTTAAGTTGTAATTATTGGTAATTTGCTGAAGGAATGATGTGATTTGTGTTTCTCAAACCTTTCATTTTTCGTGAAAAACTAGAACAAAATCGAGCTGTTAGTGATTCCGTGGTCCATTTTTGTTTTCTGTTGCAGCTGGAAGACACTAAGAAGAGAGAAAACTTGGTTTTGTTTCCTCCTTCAGACCGTTCGGCGCAGGAACTTCACTTACAGACAATGATGCAGGATATCTCTGCTTCATTATTGATGGAATTCGAGAAGTGGGTTCTTCAAGCAGAATCAGCTGGAACTATTTTGAAGACGCCTTTGGATTCTCAAGCAACTCTTAGCTCTGAGGAGGTTTATGTTTAGGTGTCCTAGGCATTTGAATCTGTGCGTTTATATGTTGTTTGTTAGCATGACTTGGGAACTTTCTACTTAATGAGTTTGTTTTGATAAAAATAATAATGCAGGTGATCAAGGCCAAAAAACGGAGACTTGCTCGTGCACAGAAGACAATAGGGGATTACTGTTTGTTAGCAGGATCACCTGTCGATGCAAATGCTCATTATTCAACTGCGCTTGAACTCGCAAGGTTGACTGCTGACTACTTCTGGTATGCTGGGGCATTGGAGGGTAGCGTTTGTGCCTTATTGGTAATTGTGGCCTCTGAACCAAACTCATCTGCTATTTGCAATATTTCTATGAGCCCTTAAACATGATTGGCTTATTTAAAATTCATAGATGTGCATGAATAGAAACTAATGGATAAGGCCGGTTGCTCTGTTTCTGAAATTCATCATACAATTGTTTGCTCTCTCAAAAAAGTCACTATTAGGAAGTGTGTTTTCAAGTTCAGCTCCTACAATTTTTCAAAGAGGGATAAGTGAGGAATGTCTCTAAATTCTTTAAGTCAGTGTTGGTGCTGCGACTCATGTCCAGTGATCAGCTTTAGTTGTGGTTTATCATATTTAAATTGATGATGGTTTATTTCCCAATTGAGGGTCTATTGCATGTGTAGGGACCAATTTTTCATCCTTCAATGCTTCTCTATTTTTTATTTTTCACCAGGGCGGGTGGGGATGGGGTTCAGATGTGTTTGCATGTTAATGGCAAGTTTGCAGGTGATAATATAGAGCAAACATCTATGAATATGATTTCTTCTTCTACCATGTATTTATTTGTTTTTCTTGTCATCAGGTTGATCGAATGGGCCAGAAGGATATAGCTATAGAAGATGAGGTTAGGTATCGCTATAATAGTGTTATTGTGCATTATAGGAAATCCTTCATTCAAGAGAATGCTCAGAGGTACATGTCCATTTATTCCTCTCATTTCAGTTACAAATATTTCTAGAATGCTTGTTCTTTATGTTGTAGCCTTTTTATGATGTACCTTAACTTTTTTCAGTCTAATCTTATGAACTGCTGAAAAAAGTATTTAACTTATGAACATTTTTTTATTTTAAAAAAGTAAAGTTTTCTGTCCGTCTTTAACCTTTTGAATACTAACAGTTTTAATTTTTTAAATGCAGAGTTTCACCGCTTACCTTTGAACTTGAAGCTACTTTGAAATTGGCCAGGTTTCTATGCAGGTATATTTCAATGCTTAATGCCATTATCATCTCATCGGGCTTGCTTGTAAACAGAACGAGAACTAGTTTCCTCAATGCTTGTTACAATTATATTTTTCTATATATTGACAATTTGGATGTATCATTATCATTGTCCTCTTATTTACTCTTGTCTGTGGTGTTCCTTAAGAAGTCATAAGATAGAGGCACTTTTACGTCTGATCCTGTCTAAATTCCTAGATCTTGTCATAGTTTCTAAGTTAAACTCTGTTTGAAATGCTTAAATGTTTTCTTAATGAAAAATTTTTGAACCTTTTTCTGGTTTATTATAGGAGAGAACTGGCTAAGGAGGTTGCAGAGTTGTTAACCAGTGCTGCTGATGGTGCAAAGTCTTTGATTGATGCGAGCGACAAACTCATATTATTTGTTGAAATAGCTCGTTTATTTGGTACTCTTGGTTATCAACGAAAAGCTGCCTTTTTCTCAAGGCAGGTAGCTCAGTTGTATCTACAACAAGAAAATAGATTTGCTGCTATTAGTGCCATGCAAGTGTTGGCAATGACCACGAAAGCATATCGTGTTCAGAGTAGAACATCCATCTCAAACCAGTCTCTTTCCAATGTGAGTATAGAAGAATGGAGGAAATTATGTAGCACACATTTTATATGTTAATTATAACATTTTATAAAGTTAACGCTGTCTAATTGAAATTGTTCTCTCTTTGTAAAGTGTCATATTATAACAACCTGTGCTACTGTTTCTTTTATTGAAGGAAACTGAAACAGGTCATGTTGATAGTGGAAAAATGCATCATCAATCAGTAGTTTCACTGTTTGAGTCTCAATGGAGCACCTTGCAGATGGTTGTGCTGAGAGAGATATTACTATCTGCTGTTCGTGCAGGAGATCCTCTTGCTGCCTGGAGTGCAGCAGCAAGGCTACTAAGATCTTATTACCCTCTAATCACACCTGCTGGGCAAAATGGCCTTGCTAGGGCGTTGACAAATTCAGCTGAAAGGTTGCCGTCGGGAACTCGATGTGCTGACCCTGCCTTACCCTTCATAAGGTCTGTCTCACTGCTTTAAAATCATCTAGATTTTGTAGGAGAAATTTATTTCCTTACTCTAGTTGTCAGTTCCTGGGATGCTATGTAGTCTCTTTAATTTTTGCTTAGGCATTTTGCATGGTTTCCCCTTCTGTCAAGATTTTCTTTTACTAAAATCAAAGAAACCGTTAACTACAACTTTCTTTAATACCTTGGTATTCCGAAATGTTCATGGTTGTATATAAATGCAGGTTATATTCATTTCCTCTTCATCCCTCGCAAATGGATATTGTAAAACGCAATCCAGCAAGAGAAGATTGGTGGGCAGGATCTGCTCCTTCAGGACCTTTTATCTATACACCATTCAGCAAGGGAGAGTCAAATGATAATAGCAAGCAAGAGTTGATTTGGATTGTTGGTGAACCTGTCCAGGTCTTTGTGGAGTTAGCTAACCCTTGTGGGTTTGATTTAAGTGTTGATAGCATCTATCTCTCAGTGCAGTCAGGGAATTTTGATGCTTTTCCCCTTAGTGTGGATCTCCCACCTAATTCTTCCCAGGTGATCACATTGTCTGGAATCCCAACATCTATTGGGCCAGTGGTGATTCGAGGATGCACTGTTCACTGTTTTGGTGTAATTACTGAACATCGTTTTAAGGATGTCGATAATTTGCTTCTTGGAGCAGCACAAGGACTTGTTCTTTCTGACCCTTTCCGTTGTTGTGGTTCACCAAGACTGAGAAGTGTATCTGTACCGAGTGTTTCTGTAATACCTCCATTGCCATTATTAGTGTCACATGTTGTAGGTGGTGATGGTGCCATCATTCTATATGAAGGTGAAATACGAGATGTATGGATAAATCTAGCTAATGCTGGCACGGTTCCAATTGAGCAGGTGCACATTTCACTGTCTGGAAAAAACCAAGATTCTGTAATCTCAATTGCTTATGAAAATTTAAAATCTGCTCTCCCATTGAAACCTGGAGCAGAAGTAACCATACCTGTGACCTTGAAAGGTTGGCGACTTTTCTTGGGTGAGAGTGATACTGCAGCTGGTAAGAATGCATTTGGAAGCATGGGTAGAACCTTGAAGGATGGAAGCAGCCCCTCATTGTTGATCCATTATGCAGGTATTTGTTGTAAAATTCATATGTGCAGCTATTCAACGTCTTGCATAATATTCACTCACATAACTCACATAATAAATTGTGGGATTTTTGGGTTTCAAAAATACCTTCTAGGGATACCTGTTGTACTGTTGGATCGGATCAATTGATAATTAATGACTTCCCTTATAAGGTTAAAGTGCCAGCAGCTATGATACATATCAAGGTCCATCTGCAGTAAATCATACATGGTTGTAATTAAAAAAAAAAAACTGTAGTACTTTCTGAGTCTTCTCAAGTGATTTTTAGAACTGATAATTTAGTTTGTGTATTAAGGTGGAAGTATATCCATTTAGTTCAACCCTTTTAAGGAATGAAAATTGGCAAAATTTTGTGCCGAGTTTCAAGAACTTGATCACTGGAGCCGGTGTTGCCACGTTTGGATGCTTTACATAACAAAGGTCATGCGACTTAGATGACCAATACCTTCTCTATTACAATTATTATTGAATTGCATGTAACTATGGCATTGAACTCTCTTAAAGATCTTTATCCACTAAGCCTTGCTTAAATTCATCATTCTCTTCTCAGGGCCACTAGGAGATGCTCAAGATATTGAAACAAACAAATCCTCTGTGCCCCCGGGAAGGCGTCTCATTGTTCCATTACAAATCTGTGTTCTGCAAGGTTTGTCTTTTGTGAAAGCTCGTCTACTTTCTATGGAGATTCCTGCACATGTCGGTGAGAGTCCTTCCAGTTTAGCTAACTTGGATAGCAAGCCTTTTGGTGAAGCTGTTGGCTATAGTAAGATTGACAGATTGGTGAAGATTGATCCCTTTAGAGGAAGCTGGGGATTACGTTTTCTTGAACTAGAGTTGTCTAATCCAACTGATGTTGTATTTGATATTAGTGTCTCTGTTCAATTGGAAACGTCAGGCAATGAGGACAACCTTTCTGTTGACTGTGCTGCTGAATATGGTTATCCTAAAACAAGAATTGACAGGGACCATTTTGCAAGGGTATTAATACCATTAGAGCATTTTAAGTTACCTTTTCTTGATGGTTCAATTTTTTCAAAGGATTTGCAGTCTGATGGGTCTACTGCTGGTAGAAATTCTAATTTTTCAGAAAGGAATACAAAGGCTGAACTAAATGCTTCCATTAAGAACCTTATTTCCAGAATTAAAGTCCAGTGGCAATCAGGACGCAACAGCTCTGGAGAACTGAATTGCAAGGATGCTATACAAGCTGCTCTTCAGTCTTCCGTCATGGATGTGCTATTGCCAGATCCCCTAACTTTTGGCTTCAGGCTTGCTAGAAATGGTTCTGAAAATGCTGCGAAACTTGATTTACCAAAAGAATCTGATACAAGTATCCAGCACATTTCATCAAAGAATTCTGTAATTGCGCATGATATGACTCCCTTTGAAGTCCTGGTCAGGAATAACACCAAGGAAACCATCAAGATGAATCTTAGTGTTACATGCCGAGATGTAGCTGGAGCAAATTCTGTTGAGGGCGCAAAGGCTACCGTCATATGGGCTGGTTAGTTACTTCCATTTTATGTTATATCATTCTGTGGCAGTTCCATATCTGATGTATTGATTTTCTTTACATGGCTATAATTTGTTATCAGGTGTTCTAAGTGGAATCACCATGGAAGTTCCTCCACTTGAAGAAACCAAACATGGTTTCTCCTTGTACTTTCTTGTCCCAGGTGAGTACACCTTGGTTGCAGCTGCTGTAATTGATGATGCCAATGACGTTTTAAGAGCTAGAGCAAAAAGTGAATCATCTGATGAGCCTATTTTCTGTCGAGGTCCTCCGTTCCATGTCCATGTCAATGGGACTGCATGATCAAATATTCCTCACACACACAAAGTAAACATTGTGCTTTGTTTTACTTCTTTGACCGTTTCCCAAACCTACATCCCCTTCCACTCCAATACAAAAAATTCTTTGGTCTGCTCTACAAAAACTAGGGATTTAGTAGTGCATATAAATCAAGATAATATGCTTTGTTCTGAGATGATTGCTTATTATTATCTATCTATTAACGTGTTGTGATTGGTGTTATACATTTGTATGTATATGATGTTCCCATTCCAATTCCTTGTTTACTTAATCCTCAAAATATGGTTTACAAGTATATCCATTATTTGGTGGGGGAACTCTTATCTAAGTTTTAATCAATATCTATCACTTAATTATTATTATTTTTTAAATTACCATTTATTAGTATTTATGTATGTACTACAACTATGGTTTTACCCACATTATGGGTCTTAGAATCTACTTATATATGAAAGTCTTTGTTCAGAAGTTGGATGATTGGGTAGCATCAAGAGTTCGAGTAAAAAGCGTAATAAAGCATTATAATAAAATTAACAAGGGAAGTTTTTTTAAAATCCATTTAAGATCCCATCTGTTCTTTTCCATGTTATTTGTTAACGAAGTAAGTTTTTTTTAATAGTAATTTTCGCACTATGAGTAAAAAGTTTATTTAACATATATGCTTTAAGATAGTTGTTAGTACAAATTTGAACATACAATTATAATCTTTTAAGAAAATAAAACTTATTTAAAATAAACAAAAAATTTACATTCTCTTTGTCACAAACAAATCATGTAACTAATTTATAACTAACCAATGTTTAAAACATATGAAAAAAAACTAAACTAAAGTGTTTTTTAGTACTAGATTAAAGCTAAAATGTAAAATTGTAACAAAAACAGATTCTCGAACTTTGTTACATCAAACTTTTTGTAATTTCTTAGGTATCAATCATTATAGAATTTTTTTTTAAAAAAATAAGCAGAAGGGTTAGAGATTGTTGAATTAAAATCTGAGGTAAACAAAATCAAAATTTTAAGCACAAATAGGTTATGGAGAAGTGGAGAGTGTTGGCTTTGGTGGTGGGGAATGGGGTCTGATTCTCCCATTTGGGAAAGAAAGAAAGGAATCACTGTGGTTGAAAATGAACCCTTCAAACAAATGTGAAATTCGTGTGTGTACATGATTCAAACACCTATGGAAACTGATAGGGACTGACAAGACTCAATAATAACAAAATCTCCAACAACTTACAAGTTTATTCATTCACTTAGACTTTAAGAAATACCATGTTTAAATATGAATTATCGTATACTATCGACTACTTTTCTTTTATGTTGAATATATAAAAAAAATCTTAAAAAATAAGATTCCTCTAAATTCTGATAATAAATTTAATTTCAAGATTCAAAGTTCCAATATTTCTTTTAGTGTTTCTTAATTACTCTTGTTGTAGGGAGATCAATCTTGCTTAAGAGTTGTTTATGGGATCGAGTTAGATAGAGAGGATTTGAACCCAAAAATAAAATTCATTTAGAAAATGAGTCGAGTTTGGGCCCGACTTGAATTTACAATAAAAAATCCTTTGTTATTTTGATGTTGTTTTCTCACTTTTTGCTATCATTTCACTATTATATTGCTACTATTTTGTTATTAATATTTGGATATTATATATGATTTGTTTTATTGCTAATTTTGCTACTATTTTAGAGGTATTTGCTTATTAAGTTGCATTTATGTTAGTGTTATTTAAGTATAAAGATTTTTTTAATTTATTTTTAATTTATTGAAAAATATCTATTTTAATATTTTTAGTGTATGTATTATATTTAAACAAAATTATATAAAAAATTAATACGACCAGGCGGAACTAGATCCAAGTTTTAACTTTTTATCCGGGTCAACCTTAAGTAAAAATTTAAACCAATTTTTCGAACTGACCCGAATCCAAATCCGTCAACCGAGCCTAAAATTTTGTTAATACTTGATCCAACCCATAAAAAAACTCTAACCTTGTTATCATTGTAAAGTGCAAAACGCAATCAAGAACATGTTTTAATTCATGACTCATGATGTAGACCGTGAATGCCAATTCTTTGATTACAACATTCATCGCATTTAAACTCTTGAGGCTTGATAAAAAATTATTTATTGTTTACGGTTTGAGGAACACTCACTTACTTTTCTAAGGTTTGATGAAATTATGAGTGAAATTTTCTTTTTATTTAAAATTCTTCTACTTTTATATTTTAATTATTTTTTTCATTAAAACCTTTTAAATATTGTACCCTTACAAGAACCGGAGGCTTTTGAAAATTCTTGAAGAAAACCACTTTTTCTTTTGAAAAAAAATCCAAACTCAAGTGAAGTTGTGAAGGAGTTTAACTGTAACTCAGACTATTTTGAAGAAGATGGGTTCTAAGAATGAGAAGTTGGGAGGAGAGAACATGGATGTGGAAGTCAAGGGTATGTCGACAATTTCCCTAACTGTGTTTTTCAAAGCAAAAGAGATTGTTGAGAAGCCAAAAAGTTCGAGAAGGTTGTTGCTCATGCTAATGAGAAGTCTCAGAAGTTCAAAGGAAGAGTGGTGTGCCACTATTGTGGAATTGCAGGGCATGCTTGGCCTAAATGTTACAAATTGCTAAAGGATCTCGGAAGAAATCATCCAATGGTACCTCATGTAGCAACTCAAGTTACCCTTGATAGACAGCAGAAACATAAATTTGTCTTTAGTGGAAAAGACAAAAAGTGTTGTTGGTTCCTCACCATTCCTTGCATAATGACTGGAAATAGGGGATGTCTTAAGGATTTTCAAGAAAACCATGAAGGTAGTGTGACTTTTGGTGATCACAAAAAGGGTAGGATACTTGGCAAATGAGTGCTAAATATAGATGGTATGCCTAAACTTAAAAATGTGATCCTTGTAGAAGATTTAAAGGCCAATTTGATTAGCATAAATCAACTTTTTGACCAAGGCATGTTGGTGAATTTTGCCAAAGAAAGTTACAAGGTGACCAACCAATCTAGTATATTGATCATTGAGGGTGCAAGGTCATTTGATAATGGCTATAGTTTGGTGGAACCTCCCACTTGTAATTGAGCTACTCTTTAGATCTTGAACTATGGCATGAACAACTTGGCCGCATACATTTCAAAGGGTTATAGAGATTGGTGAGGTACTATGCTATTTGAGGACTACCAAAATTAGGAATAACAATTCCCAATTTAAACAACGTGAGTTAAATCCTCAATTGCAACTTATCCAAAAAGTTGACCCTATAGAACTTCTGCACATGGATTTTATAGCACCAATGCTGGCAGAGAGCTTGGGAGGTAAATGTTAAGTTTATGTATGTGTAGTTGACTACTCCAAGTATATTTGGGGTTAATTTCCTACATGAAAAGTTTGACCTTTTTTATGCTTTTAAGAAACTATGTAAAAGGTTGATGAATGACATTAGGAAGATTGGTTAGATTAAGAGCGATCGTGAGAGAGAATATGGGAATAATGAATTTTCGGAATTCTGTGGTCAAGAAAGCATATTACATGAGTTTTCTACTTGAAAAACTCCACAGTAAAATGAGGTTGAATGGAAGAATAAGACATCCAAGATGTGTCTCGATTCATGTTTAATGGAAAGAGAATTTCTCACAGGTGATTCATCTCGTAATCAAAGAAATGGTCTAGGATCTTGCTTCTTCTCCCCATTGAATTGTATATGTACCCATATCCATTTACCGGCTTCTTAATACTAGATTTCAACCATTCTCCATTAAAGAACATATTCTCCCGTGATTTGAGCCATACCTATGAAAGAGTTTTAAGCAATACATGGTCAACTACCTAAGATTAAACTACACAAACAACTAAACAATCTATATACAATCAATTAATCAACAAAAACACAATCTTAATTTAGTTCAGTTAATCACTATACACAAGTAAGCAACTAGTTTTAAGAAGCTAAAATGTACCAATTAATCACTATATTATTATTTTCAGCAACGATGTCAAAAACTTGATTCATTCTATCTTATGTATAAAAAACATGTAAAAATTTAAGATCAAGATATATCTACAAATATATGGAGTCAAGTAATAATATAGTTTTTACAAAAGAAAATGCTGTTTAAAAATATTCTAAGGATGATACCCTCAGAGAGAATGGCCATCAAGATGATAAAAAATCAACTCATTTACACTAAACTAAGACACTCATACAATTCCAATACTAACAAATACTCTCAACTATACTTTCCCCAACAAGAATTACTAATTCCAAAAATAAATTACCCAAACCATGCCTCCTACTCCCACCCACCACCCAATCAAATACAACTCAACTGAACCCCAGTTATCCAAATGTCTCTTATCTAGTTGCCAAATCTTAAAGCCAAAGAAACCCATTGACTACGCCGTCGACGACACTTCTTCCCTCACACCTACAACGTATAAGTAAGCCCTAAAAAAACCCTTTATATTGTTATTATGAAAGCCCTAAAGAATTTTTTGTTATGAAAGCTTTGGTTTTTTTTTCTTGTTAGGCTGGGGAGATTATATGAAAAACCAAAAAAGAGAAACAACTATAATTTTTAGAATTAGATTTTTAGATTTTAAAGGTATTTTCATATTTTTTTCTTATTTTCATTATTTTCTTATTTTTTCATTTTATGAAAAAAAAACTACAATTTTCAAAAAATTTATTGAAAATACCAAAAAAAATTAATTTTAATTTTTTTATGTGCATTTTATTAAAAACACGTATAAGTTGAAGCATATTGGTTGGGTATTCATCTTTTTCAAGAATAATTTGAATTCAAATTATCATTGTACAAAAAGAAAATGAGTAAAGATCAAATTAATAAAAGTTATAAACGTTGAGATTGAAAAAGTCATTCTAAGCTAGACTTTTGACTATAGGCTTCACTGTTGATAATGTTTTTTATAAGGAACTCTTGAGGAATATGTTCTTATGAAACAACCACTAAGGCTTAAGGATTCGAATAATCAAAATCATGTTTTTCGATTTATTAAAACAAATTATGGGTTCAAGCAAACTCCTCGGCAGTGATATAAGAAATTCACAAAAGTTTTTTTCCAAATGGATTTCATTGGTCTCAATTAGATGCCTCCTTTTTTATCTTTCATATTCATGGTAACTATTTGGATTATGTTGATGACATTGTCATCACTGGTAACAGTCCAATTCTTTTTTGTAATCTCATTTCATCTTTGCAAAGTTTCCTATTAAAGATCTCAGTGAATTAAATATCTTTTAGGGTATCGAAATCATTCCTATTTTTTATGATTTAATTTTATCACAATGAAAGTATGTTTGTGATATTCTTCAAAATACGAATATGCATGAAATTAAACGTGATCCGGCTCTCATGAGCATTGAGCTCCAACCAAGTTTTGTCCATCAATGATGGCATTGCACCTGTTGATGGGGCTGAGTTCGGACGAGCTCTTGGAAAATTACAATACTTATCATCACAAAAACAAACATTTGTTTATCAGTCAATAAGTTACCCAAATTCATGCACTATCCTTCGAAAACACATTGGATTGCTTTCCTACTTGCAAGCAACAACCTTTGGTCTCCATATCTCTAAACAATGTGATTCTAATCTTTACATGTATAACAATGTCGATTGGGCTAGTGACCCAAATGATTGCATCTAAGCCACAGGATACATTCTTTTCCATGGTCTCACTCCCATCAACTGGTCTTCAATAAAAAAAAAAGAAAAAGCAGTTGCGAGATCTTCAATCGAGGCAGAGTATCGAGTTGTTGCTGTAGCTGCTTATGAAACTTTGCGAGATCTTATGTGCGCTGTCAACATCCTGTTTTACACAGCAAAATGAAGCACTTAAAAAGTCGACATACACTTCCACTATTACTGCTATAAATTTCTACAAAAACATCACACGAATCATAAATGAATAATCTCATCTTAGCCATATAGAACACAAATGAAAAATATTCAACAATAAGTCTCTAAAAATCAATATGGTTTCACCCACACTTTGCGTTCGATAAATTATTTGTTTGTCTTGAATTATAGAGTAAATTTTTTAAAATTAAAATATGTACTTAATCTCTATACACGTACGTTTAGAATTCAGTTTTCTACTCCTATTTTTAAGAATTAATTAGTACGTTTACTTTTTTAAATCTAAAACTTAGGTCAAACTGTTACTATCGATAAAATTCTTCTCTCAAACTCATTAGTGTGACATTAGAAATTAAAAGTATATATTCATTCGGCAATCATATAACAATAAAAACAATATTGAAAATGTTGATTAAGATATTTTCCTAAAAACACTCATTTGAACTTGCCATGAAAATGTTAAAAATGTTGATTAAAATATCTTCCAAAAAAGTTTATCAATTAAATTAAGATAAATTAGAAAATTTTGAGATAATTTTGAGATTAAAAACATGATCCGATAGAATTAAAACATGATACACTCTTCAATGTGCAAATCAATCACTTTATAATATAATTTAAAGATAAAATAATAAATGAAGTGATAAAATATATTTATCTGTATACAATTACTATGTAAATTATATAAATAACGCTTGAAAAGAATTAAATTATTTCAAAAATTAAATATAGAGATAAAATCTCAAATTTGAGTAAATTATAAGAACTAAATTTGACCATTGTTTTATAATAATAAAATAAAAGTAAACGGATCAAAATTGAAATTGGACCATCATCTTATAATATAAAGAGAGAACAATAAAACACGTGTTGCTCGATATCATATTATGTTAAAAATTAAATATAAAGATTAAATCTCAAATTTGAAAATAATATAAAAACTGAAATTTAACTATTATTATATAAACAAAGAAAGTAAAGGTATCGTAATTGGAATTCAACCATTATTTTAAAATGTAAAACGCAAGACACATGTCCTATTGGAATGCTTTAAAGGCCTTCCTTTGGTGTTTAGTTTATAGATAATTTTTAAACATAATTTTTTAAAAAAATTTAATTAATGAAAAATACTTTTAAGAAATTTAATTTTTTACTAATAAATTTGTTAATTATTAGTTCGTTACCTTTATTTTTATTTTTTTATGAAATTGATACTTTTAACTTTTACATTGACTCAAATCTTTGGTTTCAAAGTTAAAAAATAAAAATAAGTTACTGTTATAAAATAAATATAAAAGAGAGTGAAAAATAAAGAAATTGAAATATATACAATGTTTCTCTAAAGTTTATATCTATAGGTATAAGATATATAAATAAAATAAAATTCTACTTCTGATTAATCTTAGAGTTCTAAAAGATATCCACTTAATAATAAAATATTCATATTTCCCTTGAATGTCTATTAGTAAATAATGTGGCTTGTTAAAACATTAGTAAGATAAAATATTTCCTAGTGAAGGAAAAAATATACACATATCTATAATATGCATAACATGCCAAAAAAAAAGCAATGCAAACCTAAAAGAAATGAGAAGTTGCGTGTCAATCTTTAAGACTTTAAGAGTATTAAAATCATATATAAATAATATTTTAATCGAAAAATTAACGATATTAACTATTTAGACTAAATAATAACATCATAAAAATATAGAGACCAATTTATATTAAAAATTAAAGTATAAAAGTTCACTTTCAAATTTTGGTATATTAAAGTGAAAAAAAATAGCTTTCGTGGTGGGTGTGCCACTTGTCAATAAAAGGAAAGTCACACTTACTTGGTGAAAAATAAAATAAAATTATATTATATTTTATATATATATATAACATTGACAAAAATAACAAATGATGATTTAGTTGATGATATGGTCAAAAACTCAAAATGCTAAAAATGATAGAAGTTTTAGTTTAAATCTAAATACGTGTACATATTTTTTTATTTTTATATAAAATATATTAAAAAAATAATATTGTTCCAGGGATATCATCTCTTGTTGAAAAATAAATATAGCGGCAAAATAATGGGATCTGTGAAGAGCAAAAAGCAGAGGGTTTTTCAATCCTTAAATAAATTTAGTTGAAACTTCTCTTATATCATTTGTTTTTCAATATTAGTAAATTTCTCCTCCTTTATCCGTGATTTTTCTCAAAAAGATTTTCTACGTAAAATCTCTATATGTTTTTCTCTATCGTCATTATCAACGTTTACTATAACAAATATTTTTAAAATAATACAATCTATTTTATAAAGTAAAAAAAAATATTATTATTTAAATAAATTAAAGTGGAATTAATTTGCCCTACGATAATATAGATAAGGAAAGTCCACATAACTGTTGATTGCTTAAATAAAAACAAGTTATTAAAAGTTACTGAAAGGGACACAATTCAGATAAATAAAATTATGGCTTAATTAATTGATTTAAGTCTTCCACTTCCCCTAATTCCACACTTTATTATTAAAAGCATTTTTTGCAGCAAATGCACAGAAGACAAAACAAAAGCACAAACAAACCTTAAGACTACAAGTTTTCACCACTAATTAAATATTCTTCAATTCCATAGTGAAGTCATTCACCTAAACCGACCCCTCAACTACTATTATTTAATTTCTAATAATAATTATGATAATCTTATCATAAAACTATTATTTTTAAAAATTATTATTATAGTAACGGCAAATTACATTATTAGTCACTAAATTATGGGTAAGTTTTCGTTTTGGTCACTAAATTATTTGAAAGTTTTCATTTAAGTTACTAGGTTGTTAAGTTTTCTTTTAATAAATTCGCCAGTGAGGTCCAAGCAATGATTCGACGATTAGTACGATGAATCAGTACCCATTGACTTGTAGAATAACATATCTTAGATCCAAGTAGATCTGATAGTCAATATCAGAGATCGAAGAAAAAAATTGTTTGAATTTTGGTTTGTAGATTCGTGACATTCAAAACTATTTCTTTAAAAAAAACTAAATTATAGAAGAGAATGGAAAAGAAAGTTTTTGATTAGTGCAAGCAGTACGAACAGAAAAAAGCTATATAATATCAATTTTAACAGTCCGATGACTTAAATGAAAACTTTCGAATGATTTAATAACCTAGTTATAATTTTTTAAATTAAATGACCAAAACTAAAAATTACCCATAAATTAGTAAAAAATTTAGTTTACCCTAATACTAATATTTGATTTACTAGACAGAATTCAATTAGAATGGGAAATTGGTAATGAAATCTTTTAACTTCATAATTATAAATCGGTCCTATGTTTAATTAATTAAATTTTTATTTTTATATACTATTTATTAAGTCTTATCTGAGTTGGTATCAACTTCAATCGGGTCACCAACTCAGTCAATGGAATTACAGAAATGTCCAATAAAAAATATGCATATGGTGAGTTTTTTTTTTAATATTAATCTCATTTTTAAGTTCTTATCATATATGCTCTTTTGATATAATGTTTAGAATTATTCATAACTCATCTTCAACCTTTAAATAGGAGGATAATTGCTTCAATGCGCTCAAACCCACGTCCTCTTACATTGGTAACAATGCTGATGCCAATCGAGCTAAAACTCAATCGACATTTATATGGTGAGATTTGAACCCACGCCAACTGGATTACTAAAATCTTAAATTCAACACGCAATCAAATCTTTTGATGTATTTTATATATTTTTGTTTTAATATGTACAATTTATTATCTCCATTAGCTGCATATCTATCTATACTTGCTATCTATTAGGCCATGACTGAGTTGGTATCACCCTTAATCGGGTCACCAACTTAATCATGAAATTACGAAAATGTTCTTCCTTAAAAAAAATTAATATTATTCAAGAGTATTTTAGTCTTCTCATTTTAACAAAAACCAATTGAAATATGCATATAACGGAATTTAAACCCGCATTAATTAGATTACTAAAACATTAAATTCATCGTTCAACCAAAGCTTCATTTTAATGTCTTTTTATACAATTCTATTTTAATATATATAATTTATTATCTCCATCAATTGTATATATATACTATTTATTAAGCTTTTGACTTAATTGGTGTCACCCTCAATCTGGTCACCAACTTGGCCAAGAAATTACGAAAATATTCTTCCGTAATTTTAAAAAAATTATATTATTCGAAGGCATTTTAGTCTTTTCATTTTAACAAAAATCAATTAAAGCTTATATATGGTGAGATTTGAATCGCACCAATTAAATTACTAAAACCTTAAATTCACCATTCAACCAAAGCTTTATTTAAATATATTTTGTACATTTTTGTTTTACTATACACACTTTATTATCTCCATAAATTGTATATATTAATAATATGTTCATTGAGTTGGTATCATAAGTCAACTCGATACTAATTCAGAGTTGATAAATAATTGTAGTGCATTTAGTATTGTTTATATGATGTATTTATGTATTTAAATATTGTTTTACTCATAATTTAATTTAATTTCTTTATTTTAATATCATGCATATTCATGTACTATTATAGTAATAAAATTAATTAATTTCAAATAATATATTTTATTGTTTATTACAAATTATTTTTAAATATATATTTATATTTTAAATTCATAATTTCTACATCCATATTTATAATATTAATGGCATTTTAATTTTATTTATAAAATAAAATAACTGCATGGTATATAATTATTAATTGAATTATTAGTTCGTCGTCGTCGTCGTCATCATCATCATCATCTTATCACCCCATATTAACTATTGATTACTGAAAATGTTAATAAATCGGGACACCATTAGGCGAGTCCTTGGGTTGCCTGCCTCGTGTTAAAAGTGTGGGTCCAAGAAACATATTAATAAGAGTATCGTGGCAAAATACCATTGGTTGTTATTAACTGCAAATTGTACGTTGGCTTACGAACGTAGGTAGCAGATGCTTCTCGAAACTTAGGCTTTCTCGCACCGGAGATTCTTTGCGTTTTTACGTTATATAAATCTGGTAGACATCTTTCTCCTCTTTTAAAATTAAATTTTAGTTTTTATATTTTAATTTTTATGTATAAAGTTTTTATATTTTTTTAAATATAGTATATAGGTTTGTTTACTGTTTTGGATTTATCGTGGACAATTTTAATATGACTCGAAAGTGTTTGAAAATAAAATTTTTAAATCTCTTGTTACAAGTCTCGAGACATACAACATGTGACTTGAGACACAAGAACTTTTAAGGTGTAAGTGACCGTATCAGAGTCTTGTTTTAAGACATACACCCATTTGTCTCGAGTAAAAGAGTAATATGATATTGATAAAGGTCCAAATTATAAGCTACATTTATATACGTATGGTAAATGGTTTGAAGTTAGCAACCTGGTTAGGTTACTTGTATTTGCAATATAAGAAGTAGCACCGACATTATCTACTATTATTTAAGTTTTATATCAGAGTTCAAATATAATCTAACATTAATTTAATTGAAGAATTTATATTTAATTATTAATAAAAATTTTAATTGAGTTGGTATCACTTGGGTATTTATTCAGTTAAAAAATTACTAAAATATCTTTTTGTAGTAATTAAAACAAGGATCATATTATTCAAGGCTCTTTTTAGTCTTTTCATTTTAACAAAAAAAAAATACATACAACAAGATTTAAACCTGCATCAATTGGATCAGTAAAACATTAAATTTACCACTCAACCAAAGTTTTATTTTAATGTTTTTTTTTATTTTTTTAATTATCTCCCCAAGTTTTATAATGTTCCTAATTGAATTGATGTCATAGGTTAACTCAATACTAACTCTGGTATCAATTCACAATCGATGACAAAACAATTATAAATAATATTATAGTGCTTTTAGTATTGTTTACGTGATGAATTTATGTGTTTAAATGTCATTTTACTTATTATTTTATTTTATTTTATTTTAATATCGTACATATTTCATGTGTTACTATGATTAGTTAGTTTCAAACTATATATTTCATTGTTTATTGTATGTTACTTTTAAACACACATTTATATTTTAAATCTGTAGCTTCCACACGCACACACATATGATAGAAATTCTAATTATTATTTAATCTCTCAACACCAATTCAACTAAAAATAAACATATATTAGCACAAAAATATTCTTGTATAAAATATTACTATGGTAAAATTAAACTCGTGACACATTATCTTTAAAAGATGATCTTAATTGTGTTAACTAAAATTTCATTACTTATGATATAATTTTTGTATAAATAATTCTTTTTTAGATAATTTTCTACGTTTTCCATCTATATTGAGAGGTGCGACACTTTCAAAATATCGTTAGTCAAGTAATCGATTAAATCTTTAACAAAAGTCAATTTTATCCTCAAATCATGTCGGATTTTAAAATTAGAGTTTATGAAATATGTTAAGAGTATTTACTTAAAACATAAAAATCCCTATCTAATAAAAAATAAATATCTCATAAAGTGAACCGGCGTGGATACTTGGAATAAATCTGAAAATGAAATTAGTTCATATTTGATCGTGACTCTTAAAAAAAAAAAATAGTTCATATTTGATGAATACAACTGTAAATTCCGCCGAAAAGAGGAGCCGACAAATTAATGTTGGATGTATGATTTAAAAATAATAATAATATGAGACACATACATGCGGGTATACGCTGATATTGATGTGATTTATTTTGTCTGTTTTCGGATTTATTAATTTATTGGTATTATCTATATACACGTAAAAATATATTTTTTATCACATAATTTTTTTATTAATATTCATATAAAAATATTAACGATATTGTTGTTGAATAGTTTAATTTCATGAACACCATTTTTTTTTCTCTTTTTGGATGAAACTATGAAAACATAAAATCTCACGAGGTAAAATAAAAATAAATTTGAACAGATGAAAAATTGAAGGGATGGAAAGTATATATATTTTTCTATAGGTGTGCTTGGTAAAAGAGATGAAAATAATATAAGGAAAAAGTAATTTATTACTGAGTGGAGTTCAAAAATGGAAGGAAAGAAAATAAAACATTTGAAAAATGTATATTTTTGAACTAGCATGCACATCTCTCTTATTTTCTCTCGTATCATCATTCCGATTTGGAAGAATTGATTTTTATTCATTAAGATGTAAAATGATAATCTCTCTTATTTTCTTTCCTCTCACTTTTCTTTTCAATCAAGCACACCCTAAAAAAAATGAATGAATTAAAAGAAATTTTGTTTTGAAATGTCTTAGATCCATATAGAGGTTGGGGTGGCCAAAATATAGGTACTCGAGTGAGATTGGAGAATTAAGAGAGTTAAGAGTGTCAAACCAAAGAATATATATATTGACCTTTTGTCCTAATGCACTTGAACTCTTAAGGGGTTGTCTCTGACCATTTTTAAGACTATACATGTTACCTAGGTGTTGGTTTCAGACTTTTTAAGATTTAGTTGACTTGATAATTTTTTATCGTCATAAGTATGGACTGTTATGTCAAAGGAATGGATATATATAAACATTTGAGTGGTAAGAACTCTATTCTAACCAGGTTGTGGACTCGTAGATCTTCAGCTTGTAAGAGAATTCTTCTTAATTAAGAACATTGACCTACAAAGTCTCAAGATTGCAGAAAAAGCTCGCATAGTATATATAGATATATCAATACCCATTTCACATCTATTAACAACAAATTGGAATAAGTGAAATTGGACTTCTTTTCCCAACATTTAAATAAAATTCTAATTTTGAAGTTAACATTGTTGTACGAACTATACCTAAATATTACTCCTAAGATGAACAAGATTAAACTCAAACCACAAAACAAATAGAGAGAATTGTAGTGGAAAAAAAATCCTATTCAATATATATTTGATAATTTTATTCAATATAGTTGTCATGTTATATTTCCAACCCAATTAATGATTTCCTTTTCCTTTTAACCTTTACTTATATATATATATAAAATTCGAAATCGAATAGAAAATAAATTAATGGTGGCATGTAAAGGCGACGATTCCGAAATTCGTCGTGAAAAGTAAATGTTATAATGAAACGAAAAATGCGGAATCATTCAAGTCTTGTAAATGTCAATAACTATACTAACTACTTTAATGATGTTCATAAGTTAAACATGGCCTCAATCTTTGATGTGAAATTAGACAAAACTATAAATCTTGTTTCAAACACTATTACTATAATGCTACTTCACCATCTAATTTCTTCTTTTATTTTCCACCCCAACAGTTTTAAAGGTAAAACAAAACTCCAACATATTAATTAATTCTCAAGACTTCTCTTCGTAGAATTACATAATAATCAAATTTAATTTTAAAAAATTTACGACAAAAAATTAACCACTGTTTTCAATAAAAAAAATATTTTCAGAAAATGTATTTAACTTTGAATAATTTAAAAAAAATTTACGTGTCTTCGTTTATGGTGTAAACTAATAATTTGAGTAAAGGGATTTTGTTTTTATATATTTTTGAAGAGTTAATATTTACTACATTAGAAATATATATTTTTTATTTTACATGCAGTTTAAAAATTTATGTGTATACATTTTTTTTATATATTTATGGGTTAGTATTTAGTATATTCATAGTGTATTTTTTTTATTCCATAAGTAATTTTAAAAATTTGTCATGTGTCTTTTTTCTTTAATATTTTACTATGCGGATATTTGTTAATCCATTATCTCTATTTGTGGAATCTAAAAATTTTACTAACAGTATATCAAATATTAGTCATATATATATTTTTAATATTTTACTATATACCAAGACATTTGTCATCACCTTTTATCCTCCTTGTGAAGTTTAAAAATTCTCCTACAATGTACCAAATATTTTCCATTTAGATTTTAAAATAAATGAAACAAAAGGTGAAAGTAAAAATATAAGTATTTAGAAAAATTGAATCATGCAAATAAATAATATAAGGGTAAATTTAGTTTTTTGTCATCCAATTATAAAGTTATAAAATAGTCACCTAACTATTCGATTTTATTTTTTTTAGTCACTACCTATTAAATGACGTGATAGTTTTTAAAATCGGCATAATAGTAACTTTAACCTTTAATATTTATATATTGAGTAACTTGAACTTTTTGTATTTTTTTTTGTGACCCTTTTACCTAAAAAGTTAATAAAAAGGTAAATTTATAGACTAAATTTGATCAAAAACCCAATGTCACAAAAGAAGTTAAAATATATAATGTGTGAATGTTAAGAGTTAATTATTTTTAAATCAGTACTAAATTGATATAATTTATAAATTTTAAGAGTTAAAATTACTATTATGTTAATTTTAAAAATTGACAATTTTTTTTTTAAAGACAAAAAAAGGTTGAATAATTTTGTCAACATTTTATAATTGGAGAAAAAAAGTTACCACAATTAAGTGACTAATAATAGTAGTTTACTCAAATTTAAAAAATGAAAGGGTACCCTCAAGGAAATAAATAGGATGGGCCTGAGATGGGTGAGAGAGCGACACATAATCAGACATTTCCAAAGAAATTATATACGCGACTCTCTGCCCTTTTTACCCTTACATAGACATTTGTCACCCTGTGACTGCCTTTTCCCAGACGGCAGGTCTATCTCCCGCCTATCAAAATAAACCAAAAAACTACATTATGAAAAATCCTGTTTATTTTTTATTTTTAATATTAATTAATGCCATGTGCAGATTTATTTTCTTAATTTCAGTTAAAAAAAACTTTATCATGGATGCATTAAATAATTAAATTTATATGAATAAAGTTTTTTTAACTTCTCCCACCAAAGGTAAGATTTTGTTTTTATATCTAATAACTTACATTATATTAATCTTGAAATTAATTTTTTTATATTTTTTATTATATCTATTTCTGTAATTAATATAAAATTTTCGATTTTGTTTGTTTATAGATTAACATAATTAATTTTAAGACAGAGGAAACAAATAGGTAGGGGGACCATCTTATAGCTGGACAGTTTGCCATATACAGCAAACAGTACCTTCTCCTTTGAGGGCCCCATTTCTTTTTTTCTTTTTTTTTTGTTGTTTCGGACCCGCAGCTTCTATACAGTTGGAATTGATTAAGCCGGCGGCTACAGAGAAGTCAAAATTCCCGGTGCTTCCCACTCCATCCCAATCTCTCCTCAATCCACGTGTACGGCCCCGATACGCTTCAACCTAAACGCGTGCTTTTTAGCTGGGGACCATCTTGTGGTCCTAAGAAACCATCTTTCGACGCGTGTCTACCGCGTCATTTTCCCGCGAGTGGCGAAGAGAGAAGCGACGTAATTTATGGTCCCCCCCTCCCTCCTTCACCGGCGTTAGCTTCTTCTTCCTCTTCCTTTTTCTATGTCCTTAACCGCCTATCCCCGGTAACAGTCAGTTGAAACCGTAAAAAAAAAAAAAACTGATAACTTCCACTGCAAGACATTCCAGTTTTTGCAACAGTAATGTCTTTGGTTCACAGTCGGATTTATTTTATTTTATTTTATTTTATTATTATTTTACAAACTGCTAAATTTTGTTACTCAAAATCAGGTGACGTGGAAAGCACGCTCACAGTTTTAAGGATTAGGTTATTTAGCTTCCCTGTCCTTCATGCGACAATGTACTTTTTGTTGTTCTAACATCTAACATGCATGGTGGCGGTGGTATTCTACGTAAATATGTTTTTTCACTGTAAAAAACACCATTAATGCATTAAATCATTTTTACTTCAATTAATCTTTTTAACTTCATTTATAATAATAAAAATATATACAGATATTTTTTTATATTAATTACCAAAAACTACTTTAATATTGGTCTGACTGTGAATCCAAGCAAAACCCGCATTTCACGTTTCAACTCAAGGGTCTGGTCCCCCCGTCCCCACGAGAGAGATTGCCACGGTGACAGATTTGAACCGTCAGATCAAAATCAATCATCAATGCCTTTCCATCAATCAACGACGCAGGAAGTTCCACGCAAATTCTCCACACCTTTTATTTCTACCCACCTAGTCTTTTCGGATTAGGAAGAAAATGACAAAGCAATACTGTTGGTAGTTTATTTAGCAAAGACTAATATTAAAATTTATTTGTAATTAAAAAAAAAAGATCACAATCATGTAAACGCTTTGATTATACACACAAAAAGTCAAAAATAAGTTTCTATATTGGAAAATCGGTTCTAAATTGTTTGAACTTTACATTCTGGTTGGCAAATAATATTGTCTAATTTTTTTAATGGGAGAGAAAACAAATATTTATCTTTTTATAAAATATTTATTTTAAATTATAAAAATTAAAATTAATTATAAATTAAATAAAAATAACATTTAATTCAATTTAAATATTTATAATTTTTTAATATTTATTTCATAAACTATTCAAACATCTCAATTCGAAATAATTTTCTATTTCTCGAATTTTCTTACTCAACCCTAATAATAATAATAATAATAATGGTCCCCCACTCTTCCACATAAACCACCAGCATTTTATTCATGATAATAAGCTGATTTCTTCACCTGAAAACCGCTTTGTCTTCAAAACAGCTTGTCATTCTTCTTTGTCTCTCAAACTCTCTATAGCACGTTTCTTACAGTAATTTAATACTAATAATAATCATATATTTTCTTCCTTTCTCTTCCAACATATATCCTCTCTTAAAGCCGTAGCCTTTATTTTTTTTGCTAGACAAAGAGTGTATCTTTTAAGTTAATGAGACTGTAATTTTTTTTTCTGAAAGCTGTCTTTGTCATCATTTTCTTCGTTTTTCTCTCTCTCTCTATCAGACCATGAATTCATAATCATCGTCGTCGTCGTCTCCTTCATCGATATATCTCTTTCGAATACGTTTAGAGGAAAAAGGAAAAGGAAAAAGGGTACATACATGGCGTTTCACCATAGCAGCACCCACCTTTCTCAAGACCTTCCTCTCCATCACTTTACCGACCAGCAACAGCAACAGCAACAACCCAACCAAACCCAGCAAGGCGACCAACTTCAGGAAACCGCCGCTCCCAATTGGTTAAACTCCGCCCTTCTCCGTCCCCAACAGCCGCACCCACCGCAACCCCACCCGCACTTCTCCGACCCTAACTTTCTTAACCTTCATACTACTACAACTGCTTCCGACTCCACCGCGGCTTCCCAAGCTCCTAACCCGATGTTCTCCCGTTCATCCTCGTCGCTTCTTCATCGAAACCACGGCAACGTCATCGACGACGCGGCTGCTGCGGCAGCAGCTGCGGTAGGAGGAGGTGTTATGGCCGTGGAATCGGGTGATTTGAAGAACAGCATCAGCGAGACTATGAATAACAATAAGAGCGAAGGCGTGGTGGTGGAGAGTGGAGGAGGAGGAGGCGGAGATGGGATTGTGAATTTTCAGAATGCGAGATACAAGGCAGAGATTCTAGCTCACCCATTTTACGAGCAACTATTGTCAGCACACGTGGCGTGCCTTAGGATCGCCACGCCAGTGGATCAGCTTCCGAGGATCGACGCTCAGCTGGCTCAGTCGCAGCATGTGGTGGCTAAATACTCAGCTCTCGGTGGAGGGTCGCAGGGCTTGGTTAGTGATGACAAAGAACTCGATCAGTTCATGGTATGCCCCCACTATTATTCAAGTTACTTCCATTCCATTATTATTCCCTCTTCTGGTTTTCGTTTTTATTTGAAATTTAATTCACCTTTACCCTTAGTGGCAATCAATAACTCATTAACTCCATGCCAAGAGAAATAACACAGACAATTAACTGCTTCTTTGGGTGTCCACTGATTGTTGTTGTTTTTAAGGCTGTCTGAATTTTTCAACCCTTTGTGTTCTTGATTCAACTGATGATGACACTCGTTTTAGCAATTCTGTTGACATTAATGGCGATTGATTCATTGGATTGGGATGCACCGACAATTCCTTTTTGTGATAAACAGGACATTTTTAAAAAAATTTCTCTTCCTTGGTAATGCAGACGCATTATGTTCTGTTGTTATGCTCGTTTAAAGAACAATTACAACAACATGTTCGTGTTCATGCGATGGAAGCAGTGATGGCTTGCTGGGAGATTGAACAATCCTTACAAAGCTTAACAGGTAAATATGCATTTATGTCTATAATCCTCTGCTTTCTTATTTAAATAAAAAACGTGAAACGCTGAATCATATTATATATAATCTCTGCTGTGATTACGTAAAACAGGTGTTTCCCCAGGGGAAGGAACAGGTGCTACAATGTCTGATGATGATGATGATGACCAAGTCGACAGTGATGCCAACTTGTTTGATACAAGTTTGGATGGTACAGATTCAATGGGGTTTGGACCTTTGATCCCAACAGAAAGTGAAAGGTCTTTGATGGAGCGTGTGAGGCATGAACTCAAACATGAACTCAAACAGGGTTACAAGGAGAAGATCGTGGACATAAGGGAGGAAATTTTGCGAAAAAGAAGGGCCGGAAAACTTCCCGGTGATACAACATCGGTTTTAAAAGCTTGGTGGCAGTCACATTCCAAGTGGCCTTACCCTACTGTAAGTTCTACTTCACCATGATCTCTTTAATTAAACTCTAAATGTTAACTAATTTTTCTTTTGCAGGAGGAAGATAAGGCAAGGTTGGTTCAAGAAACAGGTTTACAGTTAAAACAGATAAACAATTGGTTCATCAATCAAAGGAAGAGGAACTGGCATAGCAATCCATCGACTTCCACCGTCTCCAAGACCAAACGTAAAAGGTAATGCTCAACAAAGCACATCTTGGTTTTGAAAGCTTTAGCAACAACCTAAATTTGGAAACAAAAGTAATGCAGGTGAAAACATAAGGTGATCGGTTCGTGTTAAACCAAATCAAAGATTAAACCCAACATTACTTCTTACATAGATCACAAGATATATAGGCTTTTAGTGGAACTGCAGCAGAGGCTTAAAAGGTGAGGATCAGATTTGCTGCAACATGAGAAACCGGCTAACACGGGCGATGAAGCTGATATTAGGCCATTTTGCAGGTATGCGAGATTGGAGGTATTGGTAGGGAAGTTTAGGAAAATTATAATTAGTGTAACTTTTAATTGGATGAAATTGTAGTTGCGTCAGTAGATTATGATTTTTGGTATGTATGTCTCTTTCATATAGATGTGAATAAATTGGGAGTGTACAGTGTAATAAGCTTTATACTTGGTTACGGCCATGGTAGATCATTGTAGCCTTTTTGACATTGTAATGCAGAGTAAAATTAGGTCTTTGCTCTTTCTCTTTTACTACATTCCTTTTTGGCTTTTAGGGTGTAGCAGACTGTGCATGATGATGGCTTATAAGCTTTTTTTCATCAATTTTCCAATGCCGTGTCAGACACTTATATTCCTAAACTCCAATTTAATTCCTAATCTCTTCATGTTTGATTGATTCAACTTATTATTTTTATTAATATTTAGTATAACTACGTTTCTAGTTTTTATACTTTTCTCACGTTTAAAATTTAATCATTTATCCATAAAAATGTAGTCTCCAATGTTTGAACACAAATCCTCCCTTTAAAAATACAATGTGTCCTACCATTTATTATAGTTTCTCTGCCTTTAATATTAGGAATTTAATTTCTTATTTTTTGATTTAATATTTAAAACTCAATTGATTACACATTAAAAAAAGCGTTTACCGAAGCACGTGGCACTTTTAAAATAATTTTTTTTTATCATATTACTAATATTACTTAGTGTAGAAAGTAAAATAAGCAAATAAAAATGTGAGAATAAAATATTTTAAGATTTTTGAATTTGAGGTTATAAAATTCTTTTAACCCTGTTTTAGAGGGAAAAAATGAATGTTGATACGTTTATCTAGATGGCTTTAATGCGATTAAATTAAGCACATAAGCCCTTTTTTTTAATTTTAAAAAATCTCTAATTGAATTTAACAAAAATTCTTTTATTTTATTATTAGAGGTAAACTACATTAAAAACCATTAAAATTATTAGTAAAGTTTATATTTTGTTCACTCAACTTCAAAAAGTTACAAAATTATTGCCAAACTATTCGAAAGTTTTCATTTAAGTCATTCAATTATTCAACAGTTTTTATTTAAGTCTTTGAACTGTTAAAGTTTTTTTGTTTTAATTTGATTAGTGAATTCTAAGCGACAATTCAATGATCAGTAGGGTGGATTAGTGCCCATGAGTAGAAGAACATGCTTTAGATCCCAGTTGATATGATAGTCAGTGTTGGAGATTAGAGAAGAAAACTATTTGGATTTTTGGTTCGTAAGTTCATGATATTGGAAATTTTTTCATGAAAAAAAAAACCAGGATTAGAAGAGAATGAGAAAAAATAGCTTTCGATTTATATAAGTAGTACAAACAAAGAAGACCATATAACATCGATTTTAACAACGTAGTGACTTAAATAAAAATTTTCGAATAGTACAATGACTATTTTATAAATTTTTGAAATTAAATGACCAAAACGTAAACTTATTAAATAGTTTAATGACCTTGAATGTAGTTTACCCTACTTGAATTATTAAATTAAAAAAATTAAAAATAAACTAAAGTCATAAAAATAAAATAATTTTTTAATCTTATTATAAATTCTTATCATATATATATATTTTATACAATGCTTAGAACTACCCATAATCCCCTTCTCCAATCTTTAAATAGGAGAATAATGCACTTCAGTGCACTCAAACTCACGTCCTCTTGCACTGATAACAACGTAAATATCAACCAAACTAAAACTCAATCGACAATAAAATAAATTTTAATTGTAGTAAGAACATAAAAAATTGAAAATAATTTTAAGTAATAAAATTAATTAAATGGAGTGAAGTATGTATTGTCATAAAAAAAAGTCAAAATACATAAAAGATATTCCCTGTTTATTACAAAGCTTTTAATGCAAATTTATTTTGAAAGATTTGGGGAACAAAAAGTCGTCAACTTTAGGTGCATTATTTAGGTAATTCGACTTTTGAGATGTGGATGTGCACTCACTGCATCTACAGCTTGGATTTCGGTTTATCATCATTTTTGGGCCTATTGGACTTCATGAAACATTTTTTTTCTAACATTTTGGGCTTTAAACTTATAAACATGCATTCATTTTAAATTTTGTTATCAAATCAAATGCTTATCTTAACTCTTTATACCAACTTTATACTTACAATAGCAATTTTCATAAATTCGAAATGCAGTAAAGGTATTTATGGATGGGATCAAGTTGAAACTTGAGTTTAAAAATATTTCTAACTTCGAGTTCGTTTTGCTCAAATGGACCATCTCACTACTTAAAAATGATAATAAATTATTTTATATTTAAATTTAATTATAAAAATAATATTGATATATTTTTTTTATTTTTTTTATTATTTAAAACATTAAAATGGGTCAAGCCAAGGTAGTCTAGAGTTAAAAATATAAGTCCTAGCTTGCTCCAAATCGAGTCAAGCTAATCTGGTTGGTTGGATTACCCTGCTTATTGCTATTTAAGAATTGACTTCTTTTTTCTTTTCTTTTTTTAATTTGAAATTCTTTTTTAAAGTTTTAATAATTTTAAAAATGATTAAAATATTTATTATTTTTAGAACTTTAAAGAGCGTTTATTTTTCATAATTTTTATTTTTAAAAAATATTTTTTTTTAATTTTTTATGCTTTTATTTAAAATATGAAGAAAAAATAGATTTAAAAAAAATTAGGTTAAAGAATAAGGACCAAATTAACAAAAATTATAAATATTGAAGGTTAAAAGGTTATTTTACCATTTTTTTAACTACTACATTAATAACTTTAACAAAAAAAATAGACAGAAGGACCAAGATTCTTGGATAAAAAAGTGTAGAGACTCAATGTCTCGAAATTAAAGTATAGAGACTAAATTTTAAAATTCAAGAGAACATAGAGATTTGTAGCGAATTATATTAAAATCTCATTTCAATAAATTATTTGAGTTTCATCCGTTAAGTATTTATTATAAATTTGAAACATTTGAATCTCATAATTTGATTAATTAATACAACTATGATTTGAACCTGAATTATTTTATTTTTTGAAGAAAGTGAATACCTAGCCAATATGTCACAACTTAGGGTAAAAATGTCTTTAATAAAAAGATGTATTTAATAACTTTGTTGATATCAATTCAATAAAATATTAATATATTTGAAGTTTTTAATTAAAATATTTTTTTATTTTCTATAAGGTGAAAAATTAAGTAAAAGTTTCAAGTAATTTTCACTTATAACAGTCAAAGAAGATTTTAAACTTTAAATGTTATCATAAAGATATAATAATTAAAAATTATTAACAATCATTTTTTTTTAATTTTAAATTTCAAATGTTACTATAAATATATAATATATAAAATTTTATTTATATATCATACCATTCAAATTTATAATTTGTATTTGCATTTTCTAGAATATATTTTAATGTATAATATAATTGATAAATGTTAAAATTAATAAGTGGACAACCTCTTAGCCTTGCATACAAGTTTGGACTGAAATTCTATAATAGATTCAAAGGGATAAATATCAAAGTTTTATATGAATTTTAATTTAATGTGCAATGTTATATATGAGTTTTAATTTTGTGTAATTTTATATATAAAATTTTGGTTTGATTCGATTTTCACATATCACTAATAACATTATCAAATTAGCACAATTTTATAATGTTGATATATTGTATACACACAATTATATTAATCCGATATGAAAATGAATGTATACGTTTATTTCTTTAAATGTGCACAATTAAATCAAAATTAAAATTTTATGTATAAATATGAACCATAATTCAAATGCATAATTGTATCGAATCAAAATTTATGTATCAAATTGAATATTAGACAAAAATTCATATATAAATTTAATATTTATACATAGAATAGAAAAACCTAATTTTATGATGGGCTAGAATAAGTTGAACTTTAATTCAATGGAACTCCTATGAAGGATTGATATGATTTCTTTTAGCGGTCCACTTCACTAATTGCAAAGGTTATGTAAAAGAAATAAATTTCCAAAGTTATATGTGAATTTATCTATTGATAAAACCATGGCTAAAAAATGTATATTAATGTTGAATGGGTTATAGTTCGATCAGTATGAGTATTGTTGTTAATGTAGGAAGACGTGAATTCAAGTACGTTGAAATGCATTATTCTCTTATTTACGGATTAGGGAGGAGTTATGAATAGTTTTAAGTATTGTGTCAAAAAAAGTAAATATAATTGACGGATCAAAGATAGAAAATGGTTTGAAAAATACCACAAATGATTTTGTTCTTGGCAATATATTCACAATACAAATATCGAATTGCAATTGCAACTTTTCATATTATGATCTCTATGTACTCCACAGAATATAAATGATAGTCAATTTTTTTTTTACTATCACACAAGAGATTTTTGAATGAAATATCACGTGTTTGAAAAGATAAGAAATTTTAAACGTGATTTAAAATTCCATTAAAATATTTAACGCAAATTTGAAATCATATTAATAGGTTAATAGACCAATTGGCCAAATCCATGAAACTAAACCTAACCATTTAACAATCAAAATTTCAAGATTCGAACAATCCCTAAGTACATGCTTCAATTTAAACTTTTATGAACGATAACTAAATCTTGTTTTATCATGTAATTCTTTTTCCAGTACATAAATTTCATAAAATCTCAAATTCATCTGCAAAAATTCGAGCTCCCTCATCGCTGATGGATTTTCGACAATGAGGTTGATCAATGGGTGGGGTTGATATCCTAGGTAGGTTCAATGTATGCTAACACATATTTTACTCTAAATTTAATACGTGTTTATATGATGTGAATTAACCTAACAATAGCATGTCAGCCCACATCCTGTGAACCCATGATGTTAAGTGACCTTGATGTGCAAACTTGATGCACGAATCGTGTAAAACCTGACCGGGACTCAATCGAATTATGAGTATGTAATAGTGAATTATGAGTATGTAATAGTGAGTATCATCACATTTTTTCTTTTCTAAAGACTTAAAATCAAGGTTTATGGTTATGAATCACGTAAGAAGAACAAAAACGGAGTTTCCCTCTCTCGAATCTAGTTTTTCAGCAAAAGGGGAAATCAAAAGGATGGAACTACGGCTTCTACTCTTAAAAAAAATAAAATGGAACGACAGCTCACAGGACCCAAGGGAAAGAAGTCGTGATTTCTTCTTGCCTTCTCCTTTTTTTTGCTATTAAGCCCTTAGGCTAATAGCTTCATAAAGACTCCAAATTTTCCTCTTCTTTCAATCAAGTCCTAGGCTTACGCTTTCTCAATTTTCCCTTTTATTTTCTGTTCAATCCTTGGCACAATACCCATTATCAAATAATATGGAATGGAAGCTCATAAGCTTGCCAAATATTCTATTTCTTTTGGTAAGATTCAGGTTTGGATTCTAGTCCAAGTTGTATTTATGGTTAATAAAATACAACACTGTTTTGTCAAAATAAACATAATTTATTTTATTTTTCTCTCAATTACCCCTAGTTTAGAGTAAAATAAAGAAAGCCACGTATGCTATAAAACTCTAATCCAAAGATAGTGCTGAGGTTTAAACTTTAATTCTATCGTTTTCCTTTAAACTTCAATAAGCCGTAGAAACTTCATATTTTAATCTTAAAATCTCTGTACATAAATTTGCAGGATGAATTCGGTCACCCTACCGTACTTTACAATCTCTAAAATATCACATAGTTACCAATAGGAATTAGGAATTAGAAATCCAATCTAATCCAGTTATAATTGTTGTATTGCTTTTCCTCAACTGTACGCACAGACTTCCCTCCTTACCGGCACCTGCGTTTCACCTAAGTGCTTGATAGCCGGTAACCGGTCCGGCGTAGATCGGAGTCGGGACGAGAAGTTGACGAAAGGAAGCTCGTCAGCTCGACTCGACTCGTCCTCGAAATTTAGCGCGTAGCTCATGGGATCGTAACTGAAATCAGAGGAGGCGTAGTGCTTGTGCCCTCCTTTCCCGATCCAAGCCATTAGGTTCCTGCACTTTTCCTTAATCAAGTAAGGCGATCTAGGCGATCTAGGCGATCTAGGCGTCGACCTCGACGACTTCACCTCCTCCAACTGCTCAAATTCATCAACGTCTTCGGTATGCGGCACCGTCGAACAAAAGCAACAGATCGACGATCTCATCTTCTCTTTCAATCTCACTCTTGCCGATGTTGAAATGCAGTTTTCGTTGTACACTTTGCACTAGATTTGCTTTGCTGGTTTGATCTGATAAATTTGGCAATGGTGATGGGAGAAATGGGGGCGGGGAAGGTGAGTATATATAGGTTGAGCGGAAAAATAAAGAAATAAATAGACGGATAAGACTCGACTTTGGGGGCGAGTATAAAGTAAAGGCAGTTAGCTGGAGAGTGTGACCAAAAAGTATAAAAAAAACCGTGGGTGGAGCGTAGTACCACTGGCTAGTGGTTTTTTTTCTTTCCCCCTTTTTTTTTTTTTAGGTATCGAAAGTTAAAACCGCGTGAGATTTTCCTGAGGATAAATTGGTAATTATGTATGGATCAAATTGGGATTTTCTCCCATACATTTAAACTTAAAAATTAAATGCTAAAAAAATAAGTTAAAAAAAAGAGTATTCAAAATTAAATAAAAAATCTCAGATTGTGTTTTAGCTCAATTGACATGATTATTATTGTCAGTACAAGAGGACGTGGATTTGAGTATACTGGAACTCATTATCTTCCTATTTAATGGTTGGGGAGTAGCTATAGGAATATAATTAGATTTTTTATAAAATTTAATATAATTTTAAATAAAATAAAATAAGTCATTAAATTTATTCTTGGTTAAGTGATAAGTAAGTCCCTATTTACTTATCATTTTTTATCCTTTTTTTTAGAAACTCTATCTAATAGTTTTCGTTGAGGGTTATCAAACATGTTTAAAAAAAATTAAGTTGTTGAAAATATTAATTCTCAATTGATTATTTTTTTCAATATTTTATCAAACAGGGTCTTAGTCTTTATGTTTTAATGGGAATAAATCTCAAAATTATACATAAACTTTAATTTAATGTGTAATTTGATACATGAATTTTGATTTGATGCAATTATACGCGTGAAACTTTGATTGTGGTTTAAAAGTATATTTGAAACTTTAATTTTGATTTAACTATACACATTTGAAGAAATAAATATATTAATTTATTTTTATATTGAATAAATATAATTATTTGTGCATGCAATATATAAATATAAAATAATATTATATTAACAATTATGCTAATAATTTAAAAAAATTAAATCGAATTAAAATTTCATATTTAAAATTACATAAAATTAAAATTCATATATAATTTTATGATTTATCCCTAATATAATTTTAAGATTAATGAAAAGAAGCAACCTTCTTCGGTCAGATCTCCAACTTTTTGCACTGTTTTAAATATTAAAATTCATGGGTTATATTTTTATATATAAACTGATTATCCATTTATATGCTTTACCAATAAGGTGGTTCGATTAATATACAAATTGATTTTTTATTAATTAAATTATTTGAAATGTAATAATTTTTAATTGTTAATCGAAATAATTTTTTTTTCAAATATATTAATTGAATCGAAATTTTTTGACTAATTTGATAAATTAATCGAATTAACTGAAACTTATATATTTTTATCTTTTTTGTTAAAATAAGTATAAAACATATAAAAATGTATTGCTAATATTCATTTTATTTTATTTAATAGTTTAAAAAACTTTAAATGAAGGTGAAAGCAACAAATAAGAAAACAACAAATATTAGAAAACTATATAAGTATTGAAAACAATAAATATTTCTGTTAATTAGTTAATTCGGTTAATTACCTGATTTTAAATCGAATTAATCTATAATTGAAATTCTAAAAAAATTATTAACTGACTTTCGACCACACTAATTTTAGCCACTGATCGATTAACTGAATTAGATTGATTCAGTCGATTAATTCAATTTTAATCGAATTATAAATACCCCTATCTACAAATGTAGTATATTATTACACCACTAAAAGGTATAGCTCCTTGATATTGTAATTTTATTGGAGTATTCCCCAGTCCCAACTTCATTAATAAATATAGAAATTAAATTAAATTATACTATTTGAACATACACCTGAAGTTTAATGGTCGAAAGTCAAAAGTGCCCTTAAAATGTGCTATATTGTCCTCGGCTGACCGCAGCAATAGGTTAGAAAAAGGAGTCAAAATAGTAAAGTGAAGGAGGAGGTGCTTTTTGATTAACTTATATCCAAGTACTGACTGTAATGAACAAAACAGAACGTAGGCAATGCGTGGATTGAGGATAAGGATGCAAATGCAATGCGTGGACCGCTGATTTTACTCTCTTTACAGATCATTTAATAAACTAATGAAAGATATAAAAGTGAAAGGTGACTGGATTCTTCGACGACAATAAAAAAAAGGTCAATAGATTCGGGCTTTTTGGATTTTGGTGTCCTTTTTAGGATCACGAGTTTGGGTGGGGAACGTGGCATATGGTCAGGGAATTTGGCATGGATCCGTTGTGAAATAGCAGTTACGATTGAGGTGTGGATGCATGCACACAGCATAGTCGAGGAGGCGAGCCGTACGTGGGGACTCGATGCCCGCCGTCCACCGATGCTCTATCTCCTTTTCTTTTTGCTTATTCATCACCCACCGCTTTTCTTCTTCCAATATTTCCTCCCTCTTTTTTCGCGGATAAGGTAGAAACAGCTGGAAAAAGAAAAAAGAGAAAATGACGAAAGGGAGATCTTAAAGCTTAAATTTATTAATTAAATTATTTATTTTGACCTGTGTAGTCTAAATCAAATAAATTATTAAAATTTTATAATAATTATAAAATTAATATTTTATATTTGAATTGATTTATATTTGCTTATAAAAGAGAGTTGACTTAATTTATATTTGAATTTTGTACAAAACATCAATTAATATTTAAGTTTTTACTCAAACCCAAACTTCCACCCCAAAATGATTTTACTGATTTCACCCTTCATTTTGAAATTTTTATAATGTTTTTATTTTATATGAATTTTTATAAGACTAAACTAAATATATGACAAAAAAACTAAAATGCATATTATAAAATTTTATAAAGTTAAAAAACTTAATCAAAATATATAAAATATATTTAATTTTAACATATATGTTATAAATTATAAAATTAATAAATTACAATTAATAAATATAAAAAAAGTTCTAAAATTAAAAGAGAGGCGTTACAATAATTATATTGGAGTGAGTAGAACAGATTTTACCTAAATTAACTCTCGATCTGACTCTATAATTTTTAATGGAAAAATTATTCACTCATCTAAAAGGCTAAATTTCTTTTTTTTTTCTTTTTTAAATAAAAAGCAAAATTTGTTATCCAGAATTTGAAAAACATGAAGGGCTTGAGTGGAAAATGGGCATCAAAGTTCATATTTAGTAGAGCAGGACAATGGTAAGATACCTTAGGAGATAAGATTTCGACATATGAATGAGCAGTTGATGTGCCGATGATCATTGATCAACACCCTATCAAGCTTCTTCACAAGATACCTTTCTACGTGATGTTTTTGATTGAATAATAGCATAGTGCTTGCATGATTTGTTGTAATTTGAAGTCTCCTTTAAGTATTCGTGGAAATCTCATGTGTTGACTTGATGATCAAGGTGTTTATCGTATTAAGTATTGTTTGGGTTCAAGTTACGCTAATCGTATTTTTATTAAGATTTTGCTCTTTTCTTATAATTCACTCAAAAAAGAAAAAGAATGAAGAAAAAAAATAATAAAGCAAGATTAAAAAAGAAAAAGAAAGGAAAGTAAAGAAAAAGAATTTTAACCTCTCTTATCTGTTTTATTTTTTCAATAATTTTTCTTATTTGGCTAGAGTGTGAAAAGGAAAGGAATTATTTTAATCTTTACATAAATAGTTTATAATAACAAAATTAAATTAAATTAAATTAAAAGTTATAGAAAATATCAATATTCTGCATCAAATCGTAATCTAATGATATTAAGTGAGACATGGTAAATAATTTTTAAATGTGATTGAATAAGAAAAATAAAATGAATGCTCCGGTAATTAGAATGAAGAAATCCTTTGAATTGGGATGAGCAGGGAAAGATTATCGGAACAAATATAAAAAAAAAATCCAAAATAAAGGCCCTCTTTTAATAAAGACTATGGGTTGGGGTCCAATTGTAATACATGAAAAACTTGGATTGAAATGCTGAATGGGCCCAAAAGTATGCACTCCTGTTCGAAAACTGCGCCTCTCACTGCTGGTTTGGGCCTTTCTAGAAAGCAGAACAAAAACCTTGCAACGGGCAAATTAGAGAGAGACGCCTCCAAAACATTAATCAATACACTTATTTTTTTTTATTTTATTAATAAATAAACATAACATTTGACATGAAAATTTAATTCAAATACAGCATAGTATAAGTCAAATTTGATACACTAAAAAAAAAATTAATACAAACTGTTCGAAAGGTGGAAGGGTTTGAGAAAAACATAGGCTTGAAAAATAGATTTGGGCAAAAAAATAAGGCTCGTTTTATAAACAGTTCGAGCCTCGAGTAAGTTTTTTTTGATCGGGCCTGACTCGAATTTGCAAAAAACAAAAATTATTGTTGTTTTGTCACAATATTGCTGTCATTTTGCTATTATATTACTATGATTTTACTGTTATTATTTGGATATTATATAAATCTTATTTTTATTTTTATTTTTGCTACTATTTTAGAGACATTTGCTTACTAAGTTGCACCTATCTTAGCGTTATTTTAAGTATAAATATTTTTAATTTGTTGAAAAAATATTTATTTTAATGCTTTCAGTGTATTTGATATATTATATTTTTAAATTTGTTTTTATATAAAAATAATAATAATATAAAAAAATTTAATACATGCCAACTGGGCTAGATTTTAGTTTTTTTTATCCAAGTCGAGTTTAAGCAAAATATTAGACTCATTTTTTTAGACTAAGTCAGATCTAAACCTAAATATGAAGTCTAAAATTTTACCTCGATCAGAGCAATAAACAACTCTAATTTCCATTGTTTTTTTTCCCACCAATTTATTTCCCATTTCTCATAGTTTTATTATAGCTTTCTTATCCCTGCCCCCCCCCCCCTTTTTTTCTCTAATCACCATTTTAAAGAAAAAAACACTAATGAATATTTAAGGTTAGTATATCCAGAGTGCTAACATCTTTGTTGTTTTTATATATGTGATATGATACTAATAAAGATTAAACTGGGTGAGATCTGATTTTTCATTTAACCACTTCATCATATGAGTTTGGCTACTTTAAAAAAATAAAAAAATAAAATTTAATGAAATGTGTAATTTTATTATTGATTTACTGATTAACATGTAATATATTTATGATAAACTAAGAAAATAGAAGTGTTAGGGAATTTTTTAGTTCCATATAGAACAGATATGGATAAACATGAAAGAATCAAAATAAAAATTATGTATATAGTTGGGAAGTTGACTTGCTTATTTTTAGTCTAGTTTATTTAAGAGTTGGCATGTGATTTGATTCCTTTACCAAAACCCTATCTCACCTCCCCAATTTGAAATTGTCCAATCTATACCACGTTTCCCCCATAATTAATTTCAAAGATGTCAAATTTATGTATTTGGCCTCTTTCATATGTTGGTATTTATGATTCAGTCCTTAAATTTTAATTTAATAAAAATTATTTTAATTAAAATATTGATGTCTAAAGAATAGCTTATGTTAGGGTTTTAACCAAAATAATTATAAAAGTAGAAATTAATTTATGTGAATTAAAAATATAAAGGGACCAAAATCACTATTTTGTTTTTAATAAAGATGTTATAAAGTTCATTGATTGAAGTTGTCCTCCATTTTCCTCCATTTTCTTAAATCCAACCTAATGTTTTAAAATGAGTGGACTGTTTCATTTATCATCATCCTAACTTCCAAACTTACTTCAATTTCTTTCCAATTCGTTTTACCTTTGGATTAATTGCTTTTTTTTTTTGCTATGTTTTAATTCAGTCATTAAAATTTCATTTCATACGTTCAAATCATATTAGTTTAATTTTCAGCTTTAGTATTTGCTATCATATTTGTTATCATCGATCTAATACTTAAATGGATTCGGGTCAGATGAGTTGGTTTTTTTTGACCTCGTAGATCGAATTTGTATGATGGGTATTTATGTTATCATGTGAGGTCACACATGAGATCACTCATAAAACTGCATAAAAACGTGTCAATGTTAGAATAGAATATATGTTTATATGTATAGAACCTACCTAATAGGTAATATCAATGAACAATACCCATATAATATAAATAGATAAATACCACCATCTAAAGGAGACACAAAAAAAACTCAATAATATTAAATTAAATATTTTTTTATAAATTCACAAATGAAAAAAAAAAGTTAAGCTAGATGCAAACTCACATTTAATATCAAAATTAACAGCTAAATTGAGTGAAGGGTTAATTAGAATGATATTTTGATTTAAAATATTTGATGCAATTAAGCCTTTTAAGTTTACAAAAAAATCATTTTAACCCTTTATTTAATGTCTGCTAACTTTGTTGATGTGATAGTCCATATATATCTTACTTTAGCAATTAATTAAAATTTTAAATTAAAATATTATTTCTTATACCTTTTAATAATTTTAATAAATTTTAATTTTACAAAAAAAAAATTATAATTTTTTAATAAATTTTAAATTTTTAAAAAATTTAATTACTTGCTAATATTTCATTTATATGGTAATCTACATGTATGTCACATCAATAAAGTTAACAAATACTAATTTTATTCATCAATTTTGGATGATTTGATAAAAATGCAATAACTAAAAAAATTAACTTTTTTTTTATAAAATTGTACTTAATAAATAATTATGCCAAACAGTTAAATGCTTTTATTAATGATATATTAAAAAGTTAGGTTTATACTTGTTTGATATAAATTCTAGGGGGTTCCAGTAATGTGAAATTTTTTATTAATAAAATATTTATATTTAATTTTAATTATATATATAATATTTAAATAAAAAATTGGATTGATAGATATGTCCGGACCCGGTCTTGAAAGAAAAACCGGATCTGGTCTTTATGAAGCAATTTAGGCGTTTGAAATAGTAGCATGACTTAATAAAACAGGTTTAAGTTTGTTATTAACAATTGAAATTTTTTATTTTTAATTAAATGAAGATTTTTAATAATCCTATTTTTTCAATTAATATCACTTAAAATGTTGCAAATGTTAAATTAAATTTATTTTTAAAAGTAAATTATTTTTTATTTTGTAAAATAGTAAGATATTTAAATTATTGTTTTTAAATTTTATGAAAAACTATACAAAATAAAATAAAATAAATTAATAAGATTAGATTTAAGAAATAATTAATTTAATAAAATAAGATTAATTTTATCAAACAATGTAATTATTTTCCATACTTAATTTTATCAGTATACCAAAAAACTTTCTAATATAAATTTAGTAGTTGCGAAATTCAATACAAAAAATTCAACACTTAATTTTCACCAAACATTTTAGCATGTATTTTAATTTAGTTAATTTTAGTTGGCTAAATGCTCAAATTAGTGTCTAACCTCTTAAGAGTTGCTCACGTAAGCGCCACACTTTTATGAAAGTAATTAGCTAAGGGCTTTTTACGCATTTTAACCCAAAATTGTAAAAATTAGGTAATTGATGACTGTATTTAGAATAGAATATATGACATTGCCTTAAAAAAAAAAGAAAATCATAATTTAAAATTTGATAAGGAGATTTGATAAGCTCTTATTTGAGCCATTTTGACAAGGTTTTGCTATTGTTCCGGCACTATTGTAAAAGTTTGGCCTTATATGATCATTTTTAACAATTAATTAAAGGTTAAAATATTATGTTAGCCTATCTACCTTGACAAAATTTGAGATTTGGTCTTTGTACTTAAAAAATTAAAAATTAAAACTTCTTTCTTTTCTGATTTAAAAAATCGCAGTTCAATCATTAACATTGTCAATATTTCCGGTCAAAGTTTATTAATTTGGCACATCGATTAGGCTATTTTCATATTGTGTGACATATGATTGGCAGAAAATAAACATGCTGTGTTGGTGAATTTGACAAAAATTATCAATAACGATGATGATTGGACTAATGTTTTGAAATTGAAAAAAAGGAAAAAAGAAAAAGAGAGAGAGTAGAGACTAAATCTCGAATTTTACAAAAGTATAAGGACAAATGGCATATTTTGACCTTATATAAAATCAAAGTCAAAATTTATAACGAAATCCATAAAAATTTTGGAAGCAAATTGAGCTTAAAATTACAGAAAAAAGGCTGAACATTTCTTCAACAACTCTACTCTGGCTGGCGGCTTTCAGTAGTCGACACGGTGACTTTCTTCACCAACTCTCTTCCGTGAGAGTCTGTCACCTTCCCAAATACCGCCACCGCTTTAGGCGGCTTCCGCCGCTCCATCACTTACCGAAGCCGCCCTTCACCAAGTGCCATAAACAAAAGAGAGAGGTCATTAAGCAAATAGAGTGAGAAATGGGGTGTGGGAATGTGTTCTTCACGTTGATCATAACATTATCAGTAGCTCTAATCACCTACAACATCCTCATCTCAGCCAATGCTTCTTTAAAGCAAGAGCTTCCTGGGCCTTCAACCTCATCCATCATCGACCCCATAATCCGGATGCCGGTAGAAAGATCCAGAAAGTATGGGTCAAATGCACAGAAAAGGTTGTTCCACACGGCTGTGACAGCTTCTGACTCGGTTTACAACACTTGGCAGTGTCGAGTTATGTATTACTGGTTCAAGAAGCATAAGAATGGACCCAATTCGGATATGGGCGGGTTTACTAGGATCTTGCACTCTGGTAAACCTGACAACTACATGAATGAAATTCCCACTTTCATTGCTCAGCCTTTACCAGCTGGAATGGATCAGGTATTTCTTTTTGAGGGGCTTAGTTAGTTGACTTTATTCAATTTGTGAAAAGGGCATCTAAGTTTGGAAATTCTCGAGGTTAATCTTCATTCATTGGATTTCTGCTATGCTGATTGAGCATTAATTGAACCAATCAAAGTTGTTTTAGATCCAACAAGTATCAGTGAAGTTGATGATTCTTTTTTCTGTATGTATGTATAACTTGTTAATGGCAGGGTTATATAGTCCTGAACAGACCCTGGGCATTTGTGCAATGGCTTCAAAAAGCAGACATCAAAGAAGAGTATGAGATCCCTGATTTCCTTATTTTGTATTTGATTCAATTTAACTCCATATATGGTTGATTTTACATATCCCATCTTTCTTATGCATATGCAGTTACATACTGATGGCAGAGCCAGACCATATTATTGTGAAGCCTATACCAAACTTATCAAAAGATGGCTTGGGTGCTGCATTTCCTTTCTTTTATATAGAACCTAAAAAGTATGAGTCAGTTCTGAGAAAGTACTTCCCTGAGGAAAAGGGTCCAATAACCAACATTGACCCCATAGGAAATTCTCCTGTTATTGTTGGGAAAGTAAGCATTTTGGTGTTTGCTTAGTTTACTATAGCAGCAACAGCTATTTTGGTTTTGCCTTGTCTTGATCTTTTAGTTGATTGTTTAGGATTCTCTCAAAAAAATTGCTCCGACTTGGATGAATGTGTCATTGGCAATGAAGAAAGATCCTGAAACAGATAAAGCTTTTGGTTGGGTGCTTGAAATGTGAGTTTTATCCAGTTTCCTCCATACTTTTACAACGGTTCCTTAGGTGTTGTTGACCTTGAGTTTGGCTTCTTGTTCCATAACTGTAGGTATGCTTATGCTGTTTCGTCTGCCTTGCATGGTGTGGGTAACATCCTGTACAAAGATTTCATGATCCAGGTTTGATGAGATTGTCAATTGTTTCCCATAATTTCTTTTTATAAAACAATAAAAGATGCCACATTTGAGAATTTGGGGATGCTAGTTCAAACCCAAGCTTTCGTGCCATTCAAGCTTCTTTTTATTAGGCCAAGAGGCTGTTGGTGGGGATAAGCTTTAGTTTAGGACCCACCTCTGCTAGGCTTCTAAGAGCAAAAGCCAAACTGAATAAGCTTTATTTGTCAGTCGACAAATAGGAAATTTGCAACTTGTCTGTTATATAACCATAATTTTAGTAGTTCGTGGACAGTGACTTTTCTCCTCCATTCTTATGTATCATATTCGTTAGTTCTTATTATTTTAAGAAAAAAAAGGGGTAACCCGTCCTGAATTCTCCTTACTAAACACTTGCTTTGTTTTGGGATACTTATCAGCCTCCTTGGGATACAGAAATAGGTAACAAGTTCATCATTCATTACACATATGGATGCGACTATGATTTGAAGGTAATCTGTTGTACTAAAATCTTAATCATTTTGTTGTAGGAAAATGCTTCTTGGTTATGAACTTTCCAATTATGATCGAACATATCTGTCACCTTTTTACTCAATAGCTGTAAATTTTCTTCCCCATTCCAGGGTAGGTTAACCTATGGAAAGATTGGAGAATGGAGGTTCGATAAAAGATCATTTGATACTGAAGCACCACCAAGAAACCTTCCCCTGCCTCCTCCTGGTGTTCCGGAAAGTGTGGTAAGTTTAACAAGCACCCTTTTATAAGCACACACAAAAAGCAAAAGGAGCATGTCTCCCTATATGAAATTTTAGACCATGCAGTACAATTTGGGAGTATGTTAGGTTAAAATTTCAAAGCGGTCCTCCCTACACCATAATCAAAAGATGTGTCGTAGTTTGGTGCCATAGAACTGAATAAGTTAATTAAGCCTTTGTACGTTCGATATTAATGTTAACGAAAAACTATCTAATGCTGACTTGGAATTCAAAACTTTAGATAGAAGTAAAAGCAGCAAAATAATTCATTGTATTAAGAACATATCAATTCATACAAGGACTTAGTTTTTCATTAACAATGTAATCAATTTTACTTGTTTGCAATGACTACCAAGATGATGTTGTAATAAAATAGAATGTAATTGTGGCAGGTGACACTGGTGAAAATGGTAAATGAAGCCACCTCAAACATTCCAAATTGGGGTTCATAGAAAAGGGAAAAAGGAAGGTTAGGGGTGCAATTGCAAGATATAGGCAAGAAGGGCTCCCTTCATTTCAGTTGTCAGCTGCAGATATTGGGTTGGTCATGGTGGGGAAGAAAGAAAGGGAGTGTTTGGTTATATGTTGCTGTTTATTCTATGCTGGTAGTTAAGATTGGGACTAAGATACATCCTGAGCCTGAGGAGAATAGAGATAAAAAAAACAAAGTTATATATACAGGTGGGTCCTTGTGAGCCCATATGCTTGTTTTAATTAACATATATAAACTTGTTACTCTTTAACTACGTTTTTAACTTTTTGTCTTTGGAAAGAATTGGCCTCATTTGTGATTTCATTTTTGGAAAGAAGTACTTTAATTTTAAGTGAATCAATCCTCAATAATATTTACACACTAATGCAATTTTTGAAATTGTTTTACATATGTTTGTAACTTTTTGTGTAATTAGCCCTGGCTTCTGTTTCTCCCTCTTCACAACCAGCTGCAAGTTCTTCAGAGAAGCTGGGCAAAGCATTGATTTCCAAATTGTGAAAGTGGCCTCTTGCATTATCTGCATTATCAATAACATTTATGAAGCCAATATCCTCTTCTCTATGACTGCCAACAGCATCAGTTTCCACCACTTTATTAACCAGCGATAGCCACCTCTGAAGGACCAGGAAAACTTTCTGCCACATCCTTACCCATCTCTTTAGCATTTGAAGAATCTTCTATAAGAATCGCCATCAATTCAACGTTCTCCTCCTCCATATTCATATCTATCTCTTTAGCACTTGGAGAATCTTCTATAAGCTTTGATATCAATTCGATGCTCCACTCCTCCATATTATGACCCATCTCTTTTAGTACTTGTAGAATCTTCTATAAGCTTTGGTGACAATTCAATGTTCATCTCCTTAGTCTTACCCATCTCTTTAGCACTTCTAGAATCTTCTATAAGATATGGTAGCAACTCAGTGTTCACCTCCATATTCATACATCATACCCATCCCGTTGGCAACTGTAGAACCATCTAAAAGCTTTGGTAGCAATTCAACGCCCACCTCAGAATTATAAGATACAGGAGATTCTGACAACTGCACCAAGGGTGGAAGCTCGGCATAACTTGGTTGAACATTCAGTGGAGCCATTGTATAAAACATACCATGATAAGGAAAGCTGGGAGCAGTAGGATTTCCCAGCTTCAAACGCTTCGGCAAAAGTTGCATGGCTTCTGAACTACCATATCTGGGCTGGCCATAGTCTCCACTACCAGTAACTCTTAGAAGACCTCCTTTTACATGTTCAAAGTCAGGATGAAATGTATCAACGACAGTATTATACCGAACAGTGTTGCAAATGTCACATCTAGCATCATGACAGCCGTCATAATGGGATGCAAGTGAGAAGAATTTGGTGCATCTACAGGCATATCGACAGCAGACAGTCGAATGCAAATAGTTTGCAAAATAAGCCGGAGCATCATTCGCCGAAAATGCCGCTGAATTCTTGCACTTGATATAAGCAAGTAAAACCTTCCGTTGGATAGCTCGATTCAACCGATTATTAGCAACTGCCTGCGATTCTTGTAAAAAAAGCGGAGGAAGATAACCATGACTCGCAGCTTGTTCATTTACGGGACAAAATGATAGATTCTGTCCGGCGAAAGGAAATCTAGCATCAGCCACAGACAGCAGCAAAGCCAGAACAATTTTTGAAGGGAATAATGAAATTTTAATTTTTTATAGTAATTTTATAATTTTTAAATGATTAAATTAATTTTTTATAATTTTAGGGGAGTCAAATGCAATTTTACGATTATAAATTTAAAATTTAGAAAAAATTATTTAAGGGTCTAAATAGTAATTTTACATTTTAGGGCCCTTGCCAGCCCCCTAGATTCGTCTTTAGCCACAGTTGGATCATAATATGCCGAATTTGACATTCTCAATCCCAAGCGAAGCGATGTATTAGTAATCATCTCACCCACAACTTGCAACCCTAGTTGCAAGACTCCTTATTTCCAATTAGAATTCCACCCAAGTGAATATTACCAAAAGTATTTGATATTCATTCATTCAGATTATTGCAAATTGGGAATTAGATAAAAATGAAAACAACAGAAATCCCAATTAACTTAAAGTATATGAAATTTTACATAAAATCCCAAAAATATCATTTAGGGTTTCAAATGGCGGTAGAGTAAGAACGAAAATAAAAAATTAAATGTGAAAGTGAAGTAGATAGTTCGAAATCTCATTATTCAAGTAAAAATCTTCGAGCTATGTTTAGTGTTTCGAAGATCAACTTCTTTACAAGGGAAGGAAAAATTATGAGGGAGAGAAATATGAGGCTAGTTAAATTAAATTTATGTAGATTAGGATTTTATACTAAAATTTGGTGTCATATTTCTTTCATTTAATATTTATTTATATTATTTTTATGAGGTTACTTTTGTAATTATAACTTTTTAATAAATATTTTTTATATAATTAAATAATAATGTAAATGTTTTTTATAGTTTAATATGAATGTTAATATGTGATTCAATAATAATTTTATATTTAATAATTTCAAGAAAAAAATTATATTTAATAAATAAAAATGGTCATCATTTATTTTTGGGTAAAAAAGTAATGGAGAGGATCTCAATCCGTAAAAGAAATCAAGTTTTTTTATAACGATAGTCGTCAAATCATTTAAATTATTGGTTCTAATTCTAATTAAGTTAATATTTAAGTCATAAAAATTAAAAAATAGAGATTTAATTAAATCAGTTTTTAGTCCAACTTAATTGGTTTTGAACAGTTCATTCAAAATCAGGTTCAAATATATATTGGCCCATTCATCTCATTACAAGTATATATTATATTTGTAGTATATAAATTTCTATTAAAGGGATAAATCTCAAAACTATACATTAACTTTAGTCTAATGTGTAATTTTATAAAGGAAATTTTGATTTGATACAATCAGAATTCTACACAAGTAAATATTATCAAAAGTATCATATATTCACTCATTCAGATTATCACAAATCAATAGTTATATGAAAGCGAAAACAACAAGAACTCCAATCAACTTAAGGTAGAAAAATATTTACACAAAACCCCAAAAACACCATTTAAGGTTTCAAATGGCGATGGAGTAACCAACGATAAGAAAAAGTTTACTCTTGAACTAAGTAACCACAAAGAGAGAAAGTTACAAGCAGCAAGGACGAAAACAAAAAGTCAAATATGAAAGTCGAGCAAATAACTCAAAATCTCATTATTCAAGTAGAATTCTCCACGTTTTGAAGATCACCTTGTTTCATACGAGAGAAAGAAATACGAGGAATCTACGTAGTTTATGATTTTATATTAAAATTTGGGTGATATTTTTTCATTTAATATTTATTTATATTATTTTTTTTGAGTTACTTTTATAATTATAATTTTTTGAGTAAATAACTTTTAATATGTTTATATTTGTTGCTTTCCAAAAAAAAAGTTTATATTTATTAATATGTGATTAAATAACAATTTTATATATAATAATTTCAAAAAAAGATGTTTATATTTAATAATTAAAAATGGTCAATCATTTCCCATTTGGTGAAAGAGTAATGGAGAAGATCTCAATCCCTAAAAGAAATCAAGTTTTTTTGCAACTGTAGTTGTCGAATCATTTAAATTATTGGTTCCGATTCAATTGATCGATTTTGTTCTAATTAAATTAATTATTTAAAAGTCATAAAAAATTAAAAAAATAATAATAATTCAATCGGAAACCCCAACTTAACTGGTTCTGAACGGTTCATTCAATCGGTTTTTAAAGCTTCGTTCATCATCTTTAATATCTAAGAGACAAAAAGCGAAAACTTTCAAAGCAACAAAGGAGAAACTCTCTTCAATTGTCGAAGAAAACAGTCCTTTACATTCTAATTTTATATATTTTTTTATGATTTAATACCTAAAATCCAAAATTTTACTATTCTACAATTTAGTTTCTCAAAAACAATTTTTCTTATTTACAGTTCATTCTTAAACCTCGTTTTCTATAGTTTTGCAAAACAAATTTTTGTTGTTTTACTAAACAATGAAAATATAATAAAATATTAAATATATGTTTGTTTCAATGAATACAATTTTTATGAAATATTTTTAAAAAATCTAATAAACAAAAAATATTTTACATAAATTCATCCAAACACTAGAAATTATTAACCTTTCAAGAAAAACAAGTTATTTTCTACAAATTATTTTCTGAACACTATTTTCAAAAATACAAAGAAAGCCTAAAGATTATTCATAATTTTATGCATTGTATTAAAAAATATAAAAATTAACACCGCTGAATTTTTTACATTGATAACAAAGATTGAGACTTTAATACTGACTGTTTAAGTTCAAATTCCACCACACGTAATTGTCATGTGGATCTCAACTCCAAACATGCAACTGACAAAAGTGTTCATGGCACAAGCTCGCGTAGATTCAAGTTTTTGGCTGACCCAACTTAATTTGTTTTTACAATTTAAAATAAAAATAAAAAAATTATAAATTTTTATAATTAAAATAAAATAAAATATTATATTATTTTTTTAAATAGCTACGGATCAGCCATGCTTGAGCTTGAAAGGCTTTTAGGATTTGAGCCATAAGTCAAGCCCAACCCATGAACTTCTAATAAATGTTTTGTAATAAAAGATTAAACTTGTCATTTCTTTCGAGAAATATTGAAACTTGAGAAAAAATGCGCTAACCCTAATTAAACTTCCCTTGTTTCATAATAAAAGATTAAAAAATACAAAAATTACATGAGTATAATAATTATTATTATATAAAATTCATTTAGTAAATAAAATCTCATGAGAACTGAGTGATTTTCAAATCACCATGAAAGGGGCAAATCTCTGTAACCCTTCAATTAATTCATGTATAAGATTTGTGCATTCTACATTTTGTGCTTCCTTCAACGGTTTTTCTTTTGTTGTTGTCAAGAGCTAGAAATAGCCTTAGATGTATCAAAACATATGAAAGACACCAAACATTAGCACAGGTAATCTGTACAATCACCACTAAAAATACATCCTATCACACTTGCAACCTTATTCTCTCCCATACTAAAAAATGAAAAAACTTGAACAAAGAGGACAGTATTAGAGGAAACCCATTGGGAATGACTAATATAATATAATTAAATTAGTATTACAATAAGAAGGGAGTGAGGCTAGTGTGATAGAATCAGTTGAGGAAACGCTTACAATTTTTTGAATTACAAAAGCAAGGGATCTTCTTACCTTCATCCTCATGGTTAAAATGGTAGTCATATGTTATCTCTTCTCCTGGATATATGTCTCTCTCTGCAAAAAACACTACCTGCCACCCACAACAACACTCAATCAATTCGCCATTTCCATCGCAGTTATATTACCTATAACTTTTTGGACAAACTCTAAGCCCCCATGTTTTAACTTGCAATAAATGCAAGTTGATTCCTTGTCAACAAAATTATTTAGATCAACCATGTTTTTCAAACATTCGATGCAAGTAATGCAGCAGCTTGTGTTTGAGATTACTAATGCCATCACAACCTAAATGATATTACCGACACTCTATTTTATGCAGTGCATATACTTACATATCTATACATATGTATCCGTGCACGCACGTGGTGTCATGTCACGTGTGTTTGAATCTTATTTGCATGTACTCAGAATCAGAATTTGGAATTACCTTCTTTTCATTCTTCACAGAAATCACTTTGGCAACACAATTAGGCTGTCAAAGACATTAAGTCTCATGTCAGAAACGTGGATAATAAAATAGAACGACATTAGAAAAAGAAAAGGTTGGGAAAATATCCAGTAAGCTCAAGTGCCATAGGGGTAACCAGAAAAGAAATACAGTAATGTCAGACATGTGTAATGACTTAACGCATTCATATTTTGTTTCTAAGCTTTTCACTAACTGCAATTGAATCACAAAGTCAAATACATTTTTCCCCAACATTCAATAGTCCTCCAGAAGGGTTCCATCAATTTTAATAATGAAAGTGACCCCAGTTCTTAAAAGAAATAACATTTAAACGAATTTAAGCAGAACTCTAGGAGATATAATTACCAGACATGAATGGTTGACAAAACGGGCAATCCCCCCTTTGGGAGTAGCGTCAATGATATGCTCTTTATCTATCCTGAAGAAGTAGCATGCGCTTTTGTACTGAACTTTTCTGCCAGACATGTATTCAAGTTCCCTTTTATCAGCCACATGTTGCCCCACAATCTCACCGACATACTCAACCACCTAGTAACGCCATGATTAATGTCAGGTTTTGCAATTATGAAGAGAATTAGGTTTACCTGATAGGTGAGAAGAACAAACCATTTCACCACGGGAAATGAATCTAGATGTGTAAAGACCAAGAGCATGTATGCCAGATTTATAAACTACCAAATGCTTCCAACCCTTTGCTTGTTTGTAGCGAGCATATTCTTTCTGTATGTAATGGGAAGGCAGAGCAGTTAGGCTTACAAGGACTAATTATGGTATAAACATCTACAATTATACAGTTAAGCTAGCATATGGAAAAAGTACTACGAATAGATGTCATGGGCACTGGGAAAAACAGAAGTAATCCGTCCACTGCTTGTTAAAGAAAAATATGATCGTGCTAATTACTAGAACCCAACAGAGTAGCGCAAACTGAATCCAAATGAAGGCAACTGTTGAATAAGCAACTTTAATGTACCCGGCAATCATTTTCAATATCTGATTTTGACAGCTTTGGAAGCCTCTGCATGTATGGCTTCTGCCCATTAATGTGAATCCAAGCGTTTAACTGCTCTTGAGGAACAAGGCATCCGTTCTTTCTTCTTGACTGACCATAGGGATTGTGCCAAAAGCCATCTTGTTTGCGGCCTTTGAAACCCTACCAGAGTTGCAATCAGATCATAATATGAGTGTCCCATGCTGAGATAACTCAATTAATTCACCCCCACACAGAATATAGAAAAAGTACCTCTGTTCGAGCACAGGTTGATTCCCCTTTCCTAGGAAAACTCAGTTTACCATTGGTGGGATCACTATCAGACTCACATATGGGGTGTAAGGCGTGAAGCATACATCTTCCATAGAAACCAACACTTTCATTATCAAGCCCCTCAACCTCACTTTGTAACAGACCCTGCAGGCAATATAACAAAGTAAGTAGGAAAAACCAAAACCGCTATCAGACAATCAGCCAAAATCCATAACCATGATCAGCAACCTTCCCTTTACATATTTAATTGAGGAAACACATAGAGATAGAGTTTGGAAAAGTCCTATGAGAAGTGTTATTACTTATACGCACAACGAATTATGGCATTCAAGACATTTTGAAAATATAAGGTTGTGAAGTGCTCAAAGCTTAGAATATAGAAGGGGAAATTTTGATTGCTTCAGAAACAGCAGAAATTAAACCTAAGATAAAAACAGATTGCCCGTAGAATATAACAGTAGTGCAATTAAATTCAGGTTCTTGAGTAGAAACCTTTTGGTGAGCACACCAAGGATGAAACCGAACTGAACAATCCACAACCCTGCATTGTATGCATGAACCACCAGTACGGTTACATATAGTGCAAACCTGGAAGAAATAAATTTATGGTCACTTAAAGGAGAAGTTTATCCAAAAATAATGTAAGCCTCTTCACACAAAATCATCTTTGGATGAAAAGGTACGCAAGAACCTCTTTTTTTTAGAAAAAATAAAAGGTAAATATGCAAACGGAAACAAAAACAGTTACAGAACATCTAGAAAACAAGAAACAAATCTTCCATGGGACATGCATGACCAAAGATACACGTCAAATTTGCAAGTTCAGGCCTGTCCAGGATATTCTATATTTGCTAAATCATTAAACTTACCACATTTTCTCTTCCACGAGAAACACCAGATACATCAAAAGCACTCATGGTGTTGACATTTGGGCAACGAGTTCCAGGAGTCCAGAGCCCACAGACCATATGAACCCACTGTTTTTCAGATGGATCAAGCACTCCTGCTATTACACTATTGTACACATTTAACTTGCCAACAGAGCAAGGCGAGTTTTGAATATTGTTTAAACTATTCTGCATATCCATTTTCCAAACAGCAGTTCTTGACAGCCCGAGATCTTTACATTGCAAGTTACATAATTCCTTACCAACAACTAGACTTTGGTCATCAACCATAGTTCCTGCAGACGAAACTGTGTCCTTAGGCCTACACTCTGATTCAATGTTCCAAGCTTTTAGAAGGCCTTTTACAAATGTATGACTTTGTAAAGCCCGAGTCATGGCACCACCGCCATATCCACAGAGAACACACACCTAAGAGATGATAAGAACGAGTGAGTATAACAAACCGAACCACAAGAGAGATATGGAACAAGAAGAATGCACACAAGAAGTACATGACACATTAAAACACAAAGAAGAAAGATTAGCAACTAAACAATGTTGAAACTGAAATGAAATAGCCTCATATGTTAAATACTTAGTCAAAACTTCTTACAATATCTTTAGAATTTGTTCTGCATGGTCTGCAATACCACTGGCCCTTCGGGACTTTTGAAACACCATAGCAGGCTTGATGCACCTGTGTATTATGAAAACAGAGTTACAGAATGATACTTTAGCAAGTCAACCACAAACTTGAGATGAGTAAAATACTCTGATTGAACATTGACTACACTCCAATAGGCAATTGAATTCATCCTTGTTTGAGCTTCCACAAACACAGCAGAATGCATCTGAATCAGCACTGGAAGAGCACCTAAGCTCGTCGATAGCTCTGTAACATAATTTATAATACCGTTGCAGTTAGCCTTAACCGAATTGTTGTAATTTTAAAGCTGTACAAGCATCTATAAAAAAATTAGTGAAATTATCCATAGAAAGTAAGAACTAATTCACAAGCTTACTTTACAGGATTAATGTCGCATGATCTTTGTCCACGACATTCAACATCATCAGCTTTGTTTAAACCTTTCCTCGCTTTTATCCTAGGCATGCACTTTGAGATCTCCACAAGGGGATAACTGTCAGAACGAGACTCTTTACCTGATAATTAAAGGGGGGAAATCAATGATCCTCGACAAAATCAAACATCACAAGTAAAAATGCTGCCAGGCATGTAGATAAACCAGATTCATTGCAGCATATTCACTTGCAGCATATCCAATATTATTCACTTAAATGCTAAATAGAGATTATAAGATGCTCCATGAAGATTTACCACTAGTAGCATATGCAAATTTTATTAAGCACACCAAATGTAACATACTACATATCATGAAGGAGGGAGCACATCATGACTCCATCACATGACACATAGACATGTGAACTTGGCCTCTCCAGCTAGAAGTTCAAATTTTAAGGTGTTTCCATGATTGTGAACTGTTATGAGTGACAGAAACAACACCAATTGCAGTGTCCACAAACAAGGAAGAAATCGAATAAGTTCACTCAATTTTCTTTGTAAAGATGGTAGACATAGAGATGTAACCACAGTGAAAAAGCAAGGAGAGAAGGAAAAGGAAGAAAGGACAGGATAGATCCAGGTAAGTTATAATTCCATCAAAACAATATAAATAAGTCAATTGCAAATTGCATCTAAATTGAAATATAAAGAAAATGCAAAACCACCACAATAGGTGTAACAAGTGTACATGTATGCTGAGAGCTAGGTGTTATCAGCATGCAGGCCAAGATAAATGTATTAGTTCTAGCTGAAAGTTTTTGCTTTCCTAAAAATGCCTTGCATTAAAAAATACACTAATCAAGTTCACATTTTAAAGACATGTTTGGCCCCATCCTTATTAACACCCATGATATCCTTTGCATCAAAATATAGGGAAAAATATATTAATTTGTTGCAACTATTACAAAATAATTATTAAAATTTACCTTTTCCTGTTAGCTCAGAAAGGCTACGCTTACGACTTTCCTTACACCTTGCATTTGACCAATTACAAGTAATGGCATCAGGAACACAACTTTTCTCACTTCCGTCAGCATTCCCTTTTTCCAAGATGAATGACTTGTTATGGAATTGTTTACTTTCTCCCAGACATGTCTTCTTGCCTTCTTCAACAAGACAAACACTTGCTTCATCAAAGAATGAAACATGATGTGCTCCATTTTCTTCCTCTTTTTTCAAATCAGAATATAAGTACCCTGTGGTGCTGGCTGTTCTTTTATTATTTGACATCGAAGTAATTTTGGGTTTACAGCTCTTTCGAAGGTTACGTTGGTCCAAGCTTTTAATAACCCTGCTCAGAGGAACAATTTTTGGAGTCTTAAATTCAGCTGCGGCAGACTTGCAACTGCATATTTCACCATATTCTCCACATACAATGGGCCTAACTTTCTTATCACAAACAGTCTCAGAACATGAAAATGCATTTGTGCAATATACAGAATCACTATTAGAAGTTTTTTCAACGGTTCTAAAAGGCTTTGGTGACCCTAACTTCTCGAAGGAATTATAAGCCAAATTCTGCTTTAACCTTTTTCTACCTGAAACGTCATGGATATTGTCAAACCTATCATCACCTTTCAGTTTAACCTGATAATTTTCACCATCCTGATCATTGTACACATCAGACAAATCTCTTTTCCGACATACTATTTTAGCTGAAGCCAGCTCTCCTGGTTGAATCAGATGAGTGGGTTCATATGATTCTAAAACTGATGGAATGAGGGTCTGCCAATCCTTGGAAGAACGAGAGGACATGTGATGACTGCCATTACCTTCGGGGCAATGTTGTAAGGAAAGTTTAGGAGCAAAGGACATATCCAGCATCCTAAATTTAGTTGCTCTCTTTCTCTTGCCACCTTTCAAGCCTTTCCTTATTTTCTTCCCATGATTGATCCTCTCAATACCAGAAAGGCTCATATAACTTTGATTTTCACCTTTTTTCCATGTCAATGAATCTAGGAGTTTAAGCTCATCAAGCAGACTAAGAGATGACTGCCCATTCGGAATTTTGGCTGATCTGTTATTCCTTATCTTATTCCTGCAAGAAACACCAATAAACTCAGCACTTCTTTCACTTTCAAGTTCATCATTTGATGAACATTTATCAATACCAGATCCCTCGTCAACTACAAGATCATTTCTATATTCATTGTCTCCAGCATCAATGGTAGAAGAATCCACATTGTTAACCTCAGTTGATGCCTGGGTGACAGCAGCCCCAGAACATCCAGAAGAAATATTTGACATGCCCTGCCATTTAAGTGAGTCAGCTTCATTTATAGCAGAACCAATACCATGCACACCTGCAGCAGCTCCAAACTGGTCTCCAGCACATCCACTAGCATCTAACAACTCAGCTGATGAATTAATTTGTGTCATTTTACAAGCCTCCTTTTGCTTGCTTGGAACATCTCTCCACTGGGAAGCATGACAGGCAATTCTCATAGGAAGTTGCCCATTCACTGTCCCCCCTTGATCTAATAAATTAGTTCTGTCATTCAGATTGATATGCTCTTTAACAAATTCGGAAGCAGCTGGATTATGTGCTTCACAACATACACCATCTTGTTCCTTGGAGACAACACAAGATCCTTCAAACCTACACTTGGTATATCCTTCTAAGCACTTTGCATGGACTGAGCAGATGCAGTCACCCCGAGAATATGTGCAAGGTACTCTCTGACAGCATTTCGCATGCCCACTCGATTGTGTGATGCTCTCACCTCTGATGAACCTAAAACATTGAATGATGAAAATAAAGCTCAGAAGGATAACATCAAGAACTAAATTCACCACTGACTTCGTTACAATACACATCTAACCAACCAACATGTACTAAATATGATATATTAAGATGTTTGTGTAGTAGTGAGCAGATTCATTAATTAGTAAGGGAAAGAAGAGGAGCAAAAGAATAGGGCTAGGAAAGGGATATAACACCTCATTAGTCATTAATTAAACTTGAAAGCTTCAAATACTGCAAGTTTTATATTCATCTAGCATATTAAAAACTAACCTCGATGTAGACTGATCACAAAAACGGTCATTAGAAAATTGGCATGGCATGTCAATTCTAGAATGTAGTGGATGCCCTTGTGTCAATTGTGAGAAATCACAGCAACTGCTTAAACCTGGATGACGAAAATAAAAAGCATTAAAATATATAATCTAGAGGAAAACCAGGAAACATGAGCAAGTCACATGGAAATTCTTCAACATTATCACTTGCCTGTCATGGGGATTGATTTTTCAGCAGCAGATGGAAATGATGATGAAGCAACTTCAAAAACATCTTGCCTGCTGGGAAGAATAGATCCACACCTTCCTTCCCTGGATTTTGATGATTCAAGAAGAGAATGCTGTATATTAGGATTAGAAGTTCTATCTAATCTTCCTAGCTCATGGCTCATTCCAACTGAAGAAATTGCATGTCGCTTTGACAACTCTGAAATCTGGCTCAACGCAAGCAGTCTCATACTATCATCAAGCAAAAAAGGGCCCTCTTGTTTTGAGGTGGTAGAAGTTGAACCTGGAACAAAAGTTGAAGTAGCTAACACAAAGCCCGTTGTAGCAGCAGAGGGTTGAGAAATATGTCGAGAGCCCAAATATGAACTACTCATTGTAAGAAAAGCTTGATCAGTATGTGCATTATTTCCAACAAAGGAAGAGTTCCCAGGAAGGTTCAGACAGCTTCTCTCATCAAGTCTACCTGAAGATATATTAGAGGACTGACGCGAGTTCATGTCGTGCACTGATGAAAAACCAGGCATCATGCCAATGGCAATTCTAGAACTTTCCACCTGCTTACGGATTCTCAATGCTGGATCAATTGCATCGGAAAAGCCAGCAGGAAGACATCCCAGACATGCATCTTTGCCCTTTTCTGTCAATCTGCAGAAACCCAACTCAGGCATATTCAACTGCCTCCCTAAACTATTTCCAATTTTCAGGGGAGCATTTAGTGGGTCACACTTGGTAGTACTAGATCCACAATGAAATATCTTTGGCATGCTAAATTCACTGACCGTATTATTAGTACCTTTAGAGCATGCACTCCCTTCCAGTGGTAGCGGTGAACGTGCAGGAACTACTATATTTTTTGTGGCATCAAGTCGGCTTTCAGGTTTGGTAGCATCCACAAAACTGCTGGCTGCAAATGCATGCTTACAAAAGTTCAATAGGCTCTGTTGACTTCTTGCCATAGTGTTAGAAGAGTCTGCCTCCTGAAGACAATATTGCCTAGCTTCCTCCTTCCCGCAAAACATAGCTGCATTATTCCAGAATCAATCATAATACAATTCTTAGCCACGGTACAAAAACCCAAAAATATACAAACAAAAAAACCTATAACATGTATGCAATGAGAAAAGAGCAGACAGATCTACCCACCTCGATCAACCATCTTCTCAGAATGGTATGACTTTGGAGGACCAACAACTGTCTTAAAATGTTTGGGTGCAACAACTGGTAGAGCAGAATTTCCTATAGGCTGACTTGGCTGATAAGGTTGCCCGAGCTTTAACTCCACATTAGAGGAAGCAGCATCTCGGTCAGAAATTACAATATCACCTGTGATTTTAGCTGCAGTTGCATCATAATTTCGACCCAGGGTTCTTAAATTTTGCAAACTAGAGTAGGCAAGGGATGGGTTTCTAGTCTTCAATATGTTGCGGAAGCGACGATAATATTAATAACAATATTATCAGAAATATTTAGATAATTATTATGCCAACAATTATACTAAGAAAATTCCCAGTTAAATTGGAGGGGTCACAATGGTCCCGCTTAAAACCCAACAACTAGACAGAACTCACTTAGATATTTATAGCAATAATAACTAAATAAATATAACCAACATAAAGCTATTAAATAAAAGCAAACAAATAAGAAATAAAATACCAGAGTTTTAACGAGGTTCGGCCAATTTAGCTTACGTCCTCGGACACTACCAAATTAATATTTCCTCTAGAAATATTACAAAGGAGAAGATTTTGGGATGATACAACCAAAGGGGGAGGGGTTCTATATATAACAAACCAAACCCCCTCCATTTCTATCTTTTCCTAATGTGGGATATTGCCAATATTCAACAAATCTCCACCTTGGCGATATTCCACATCTTCGAACATCTTCTCATAACACAAACTTCAATAGTGTCTTCAAATTTTGCAACCAATCGCCTTCTTCCCTTTTGGTAGTTGTGCCAGCTTCCACATCTTGTTTTTCTCTAGAGATTGCATCTCCTCTTCCATTGCACCTAACCATCTATAATTCTCTAAACTCTGAATGGCTTCGGTGTAAGTGGATGGAATATTATCAACAACTGGAAGTGCATAAGCTACCATGTCAGTGAAACGAGCAGGTTTCTGAATTTCTCGTCTCTGCCTTCTGACTGCAATTGGCTCTGATTGCTGTTGAGGTTCTTGGGTAGAAACCTCTTCCTCATCTGACTCTGCATCTGCCAATGAAGAATCACTAGTGGTACCTTTTGCTGGAATTACCACACTCTGCTCAAACTCCACCTGCTGCGGAGTACACTCCACCTGCAGCGAAGTACTACTCACTCCTTCTGGATTTACCTTATTCACCATGGCAGATTCATGAAAGGTAACATCCCTACTGATTATCGTCTTCTTTGCCTCTAGACACCACAAACGATATCCCTTAACACCAGCATTGAAGCCCATGAATAGAGCCTTCTTTGCTCTTGGATCTAACTTTGATTCTTTCACATGATAATATGCAATAGAACCAAAAATGCGCAAGGTGTCATAATCAGTAGCAGGTTTTCCATACCATTTCTCCAAAGGAGTCTTGCCATTTATAGCAGATGATGGCAAATGATTGATGAGATGTTGAGCGTACGTCACAGCCTCAGTCCAAAACTTTCTATCTAATCCAGCATTAGATAACATACATCGAACTTTCTCCACAAGCGTTCGATTCATACGCTCTGCCACCCCATTCTGTTGCGGTGTTCCACCTACGGTGAAGTGCCTTACTATGCCACAATCTTGGCATATCTTCAGGAAAGGATCGCTTTTATATTCTCCACCGTTGTCTGATCGGAGAACCTTAATCTTCCTTCCTGTCTGATTTTCAACTTTAGTTTTCCACTTAAGGAAAACTTCAAGCACCTCATCTTTGTTCTTCATAGGAAACACCCAAACTCGTCTGGAAAAATCATCAATAAAGGTGACAAAATAACGTCTTCCTCCAAGTGATGGAGTCTTGGACGGTCCCCATACATCAGAATGCACATAATCCAGAATACCTTTAGTATTGTGAATCCCAGTGCCAAATTTCACCCTTCGTTGTTTTCCCAGAACACAATGCTCGCAAAATTCAAGTTTGCAAGTCTTTGTACCTTTCAATAATCCTTGCTTGGCTAGAGTTTGCAAGGATTTTTCACCAGCATGGCCCAAACGCATATGCCACAGCTGTGTTGCCTCAGCGTCCTTCTTGGTACTCGTAATTGCTGCTGCTGTTGTCCCGACCACTGTACTACCTTGGTAGTAATACAGATTGTTCTTTCTTATGCCTTTCAACATCACCAATGCTCCTGAAGTTGCTTTAAGAACTCCATCTCGTATTGTCACAACTAGGCCTTTAGATTCTAACGACCCCAAAGAGATGAGATTCTTCTTCAACTTTGGGACATATCGTACATCCCGCAAAATTCTAGTAGATCCATCATGACTCCTCAGTTTAATTGAACCTATCTCGGCTATTTTACATGTGTTATCATTACCCATGTAAACAACCCCTTCATCTAGTTTTTGAAATTCAAAGAACCATTCCCGAATGGGACACATATGATAGGAACAACCAGAATCCATGATCCACTCATCTGCATATAATGTTGAAGATGTCATACTAAGAGAAAAGTCTGACTCTGCTTCACTATTGCATTCTGCAACATTTGCATCTTGCGGAGTCTTCCCTTTTTTCTTCAATTTTGGACAATCTTTCTTCCAATGTCCTTTTTCTTTGCAAAAAGAACATTCATCTTTGGCAACAGCTCGACCTTTGGACTTTCTTCTCTTCCCCTTAGACTGACTTTGCTGACGACCTCTTGTTACCAATGCTTCCACTGCTGCTTCACCTGAACCTTTCAACTTATCCTTTCGGCGTAGTTCATAGCTATACAATGCAGCAGTTACTTCATTGAAAGTTACTTCCGATTTTCCATGAAGTAGAGTAGTTTCAAGGTACTCAAACTCCTCAGGAAGCGATCCCAACAACATTAACGCCAAGTCTTCGTCTTCAAAAGTCACATCCAAATTCAACAAATCAGCCACCAGCTGATTAAAATTGGTAATGTGCTCGTTCATCGTGGTACCAGGAACATAACTGAAACGAAACAGTCTTTTCTTCATATGTAACTTATTTTGACTGTTCTTCTTCAGAAATTTCTCCTCCAATGCTTTCCACAATTTACTTGCAGAAGTCTCTTTACTGAATGTATACTTCTGCTCTCTGGAAAGACATGATCGAATTGTACCACATGCCAATCGGTTGATGGTCTTCCATTCTTTATCATCAACCCCTTCTGGTTTTTCTTCCTCAATGGCAATATCTAGACCCTGTTGAAAGAGGGCATCTAGAAGCTCACTTTGCCACATGCCGAAATGACCTGTTCCATCAAAAATTTCCACTACAAATCTCGTATTTGCAGTTCCAATCCTCGGCAAAATGTACGAAGTGGAAGTTGTTGATATGGATGGTTTTTCTTCTGTCATTTTTGCCATAGCTTCTACTTAATAGCCACCAAATGCAGAATACCCACAAGCTTTAGGAAATGTTTCTGATGTGTAAGATCAGACTAAGCTGCAAACACAGAGCATACTACAAAACCTTGGCTCGGATACCAATTGTTGCGGAAGCGACGATAATATTAATAACAATATTATCAGAAATATTTAGATAATTATTATGCCAACAATTATACTAAGAAAATTCCCAGTTAAATTGGAGGGGTCACAATGGTCCCGCTTAAAACCCAACAACTAGACAGAACTCACTTAGATATTTATAGCAATAATAACTAAATAAATATAACCAACATAAAGCTATTAAATAAAAGCAAACAAATAAGAAATAAAATACCAGAGTTTTAACGAGGTTCGGCCAATTTAGCTTACGTCCTCGGACACTACCAAATTAATATTTCCTCTAGAAATATTACAAAGGAGAAGATTTTGGGATGATACAACCAAAGGGGGAGGGGTTCTATATATAACAAACCAAACCCCCTCCATTTCTATCTTTTCCTAATGTGGGATATTGCCAATATTCAACACAATATAGAATCAATCCAGGTGGACACAGACTGACAACCATTAGCTGAATCCCTACCACCAAATGTTGACATCGTTGAACTCTTAGAGAAAGCACACTCCATTCTCCGGCCATCAGCAACATCAAGCAAACTGCTTTAGGAAGCACCAAAAAAGCGCTTGAGAAGAAAGTTAATATTACCTTCATTCTTTCGCTCTTGTTTGTTATACAAGAGACTGATAGCAGAATTTTGTTGTGTGAACATTACTCAGAATCATGGAATTATTATCCACGCACCTTGACAAAGCTTGCGATGAACCAATTGGATTAGCCACGTGAGAAGTAATAGATATTTTGGGCACGGTTGAACTAGATTTCACCAAACCAGTAGTTGGTAACAATCCTTCAGGCCAGTCCCATCCACTCTGATCTTCAGGAACCCTGATCTAAAGCATCATAAAAACATCACCATCCAGTGTTCTCGTTGCTTCAAAGACATGCCAATAAGAAATAAAGTTTTCAATCCCAAAGGTTAAGAATGTGGAAATCAACAAGATAATTGATAATTGTGGCAGTAAGGTCTATAATACCATTGCAATAAGAAACCCAGTATGCGTTTGCTTTTATGTGCCTTGACCCCCCTTTCCCCCTTTTCCAGAAGCATGCAACTTTCACAACATAATAGCACAAGATTTGCAGAAAAGCATGAAAGCTAATACATGGAAGCCATGAAGCATAACCTCCTATGGCCTATGGGCCACACTATCAAGAAGTTTGATTAATCATCTTATGGAGGTCCTATTGATTTTTTAAATTAGTCATATTTTGTAAATATCAAATAGTCCTCAAAGGACAAGGAATAGCTTAAATTCTAAATAACAAACTATTCATATATGGAAATGTAAGCATGAGACACGCATATCTGTGATAATGAAGCAAAAATTCAGGAAATCATTTGAAGTAAGCATTGGGAATAAGGGCAATGTAACTCTTACCCCAAACTTCTCAAAGTAGAGTTTCCGCCATCGTGCAATGGTCCCTCCACTTTCCATGTGAACAGCATCCCCAGGGTTCATATCGCATAATCCTGCATGCTGCAACATGACAGCAAGTTCTAAGCATGAACCAACTCCAAATGGGTAATGCAAACATGCATTAGGGCTACAAAACACAGAGAACATAATAGACATGAGCAAGTTACCTCGCAAAATTTGGAAACAGATGTGTGAAAAAAATGACAGGAGCAAACAATACTGAGAAGTCCTGTATTGCTGAGAAGCAGATACCCACCTTTTCCGTCAAAGTAAAAACTTAAAACATGTGAGGCCACATCCAATATGGATGACAATTAACCAAAAGCAAGAATTACAATCATGCACTCACCTGTACCCAAACAGAATACGCGAGGACACCCACTTAAAATAGTTGATGACTGATCAGATATAGAAGAGTTTAATTCCTCAGGTATCTTCATTGACATCCGTATATTTTTGCTATGGGGATTACCAGCTTTTGCAGAGCCAGTACCGTAGCAATCCCCTTTCAGGGTAGCAAAGTCCATTACTTTCTCAGTACTGGGAACCATGTGATGATTGACTACTTCAGCCAGATCTGAAGTCTGAATATTTACGTTAGACGCATGAAAGTTACAAGGCAAAACCGAAACACCACTACTGCTGGAACTCAATTCCAATCTAGATGGAACAGCAGAACAATTTCCACCATTTTCTGTGTTTTGTTTGCTCCAGTTTTCTGACAGCAATGTCCCATAGGCTAGTGGAGTTTCACTTGCAAAATCATTAATATTACCATATCTAGAGGCATTGAACACTTTTCGACTTGACAGTTCCTGAAAATCACACTGTAGAAGTGATGGTGGCCCAGATAGAAGAGCTAGAAACGAATTTGCCAGCTCAGATTGACTTGACTTATGGGAAAATAAGTTTGAATTGTTTGGACGCATGGGATCCTGCACTCTTTCATGCAATGTAGAACTTAAATCCTGTGTAGTATGTTGGCGAAAATACTGGCCATAATTCATCTCCATCTGTATTTAATTAAAACAAGAAGTAGGAAGTGAGGGAAGCATCCAAACGCACAACACAAAAGTAACAACACATAGGTTAGTTCCCTTTATCAATGATGACTGAATCAGAAAGTAAAATCAGAAATGACATTTGATAATTTTGCAAACCATATGTTTTGAATATATAATACCCAAAAAAAGGAAAATATAAGAAATCATTCTTCTAGAAATAAACAAGGTTGCAGTATTCAGCGTGCCATTTTCCTACTCTACATTGTACATCCATCCATTCAACATATCCCCCTCCCAACAAAATTGGACTCTGGGAGCATCCCTGCTTCTCTCATACCCTTAGGTTGTGACAAGGTGCTTAATAAGACTCCTTAAAGTTTTCTACCAGAGGAAAACTTTGAAATACTTCAGAGCAGCAACGTGCGATTGATAGAGTGTTCCTTCCAAATACTTATTATTTTCCCCTCTCCACTGATTTCCACACACAGACAGACCTCAGAAATTGTTGCACAACCACCATACGTTTCAATGACAGAGCTTAAAACATCAAAAAGAACTACTAGCCCTTCAGGAATGTCATATTCCGGATTAAAGTATCCTATCCCGCTGTATAATCGTCTCACACACCTAATAGAAACGCTCAAACCCCAAGCAGAGGAAAAAACAACTAACATCAAGATTACCTTCACAACAGATCTTTTTTACGGGCAAAAAAGAAAAAAACTACGGCTCTTAAGCTTGATTTTGAAACATATATAAATATAAGCGTTAATCACCTGATCTCGAGGCTCCTGCGATGCCGATGAAGCCATTGAAAGCATCGATGACTGCAATGTAGAATCAAATTTGATCCGCCAAGGGTTATCCATCTCTCAATACTCTATTATCCTAACCCTCCTACATCAAAATCATCAAGAAAACCCTAAAAGAACAGTAGAAACGACTGTCAGCGGCCGAAGAAGTCTATAATGTTCCTTCTTAAAACAGCTTTACAGCAACCAAACAGTATAAAGCGAACGACAATCACATGCACAATAAAAAAAACCAACAATAATAATAAAACCTAAACGAAGAGAGTATTAATGGAGCTCAGAAACTGAGAAAGAACAGGGAAAAAGAGGGTTTACTTTACATATAGAGCAACAGGGGGAGACGCATCTGAAATGTATTCGTTCGAGACAAGGTTGACTGGACACTTGCATAGTGACGCGTGTAACGCGTGAAATGAATATGAACCGTCGGATATTCGAGTTTGTGATTGGATGGTTGATAGGCGGTGCAGATGGGAGATTGTAGGCCGTCGATTGAGAATACAGCTGGGTTGGGATTTGTTGATTGGGAAGGAGAGGGAGAGACTGTTATGATGGGAATTTAGGGCATGCGCGCCAAAGTTTGGAGTGGGACCCCCCTAAATATTGCGCCAATGGGATAAGAGATGGAAAAGAAACTGTGGGGCCAGTACGGAGGAGGATAGGGCTGACATAAAAACAGTGAAAATTATAGTTTTACTTTGATTTTAATAATAAAATAGTGACTTAATTTTTAGTTGAGTCATTTAATTTTCAAAAAATAATAAATCAGTTATTAATATTATCAAAAAATAATAAATTAATTATCATTAATATTATCTATTACAGGCCAAATGAGAGAGGTGAAATGACCAATTAACTTGTTACGGTGAAAACTTAATTTAAGAACCAAACAAAATAATAAAATAAGAATATAAAAAATAAGGATACCGAAACAAAACAAAAAAAGGATCAGAAATCCAAACACGATATTTTGTTTATGAACCAACCTCAATTTTATAGATTTTCTTAACAATTTTCTATAAATGGCGTTAGGTTCTATTGGGAATTAAGGCTTTTATAGATTTATTATTTCTGTTTTTAGGTTGAGTCATTACAATCAGTTAAAAAAAAAGTGGAGATGAAGAGGCAAGGGAACCCTGGTTATTACAAGAGAATAAGGCCTAAGCTTCTTTCTTTCCTTTTGCTTTCTTTCCGTTCGCGTGCCTTCATATTGCCTCCTCACTTATTTAGCTTTTCTTTTGTTTTATCTCATCTATGTAAGATCTTCTTTTTCCTTTCCTGGGTTTCAATTAGTTGCCTCTGATTTTTTTGTTGCTCTATGTTTTTATGTCTTGACTTCTTTTACATGATTTTTAGCAAAAAAAAATTGTGTACAAAATGACAGCCTTACTTGTGATATGGATGTAAATGCTCATCTTTGTTCTTCAATCTCTAATAGTTAGTAGTTAGTACTAATTTTTTTTTCACCTCATTGGTATAATTAAAAGACCTGGCTTTTCTTCTTCTTCTCATTTTTATATTATTCTTCTTCTACTATTCAGCTAGGGCTATTAAACGACAAACAAAGATTCTAACGTGACCGGTTAAATGATAAGTCATTTTTTTGTTAAGTCTATAATGAAAATTGGTTAATAAGATTGATTTGTTATTTTTTGATAATTGAATGATTATTTTATTATAGATATCAAAGTTAAGTAACTGTTAATGTACTTTACCTTTATTTAATTTTGTTAAAATTTAGTTGGATTATCTTCCATCTTGGGTGAATTGATTAAACAATCTATTTCCGAAAGAATTAACAAAAATATAAAAATTAGTTTAATCAAAAGTTGAATCGGTTCATAGTAATAAATAAGTTGATTTATTTTTGCCTCTCACTAAATTGATATTTCATCAATATGATCCAATTCAAATAATATTGATTTAGTATGGTTTTTAACTTGAAAAATAAGAAATAAATGCAATTCAAATTTTATTATTTAATTTATAATAATTAATAATATAAAAATGAAATTTTTATGTGTTAATTATAGAAATAAATAAAAAGTTTAAAACTCATAAATCAAATTGATTTAGAGGAATGGAATTTAGCAATTAGATCTTTTTAAAATCAATATATAAGAATCATTTTTTTTCTAAAATGGATGTTAATCAAAACAGTTATCAGTCTCACTTGTGAGAAAGGAGGATGGGAGAGTGAGGAAGGAGAGCATTAGTTTTGAAAAATGTTTTTAAAAAGTGTTATGAAAAAAGTTATTTTGAGAAGTATTTTTGAAAAGTTTAATTTAAGATAGTTTTTAATATTTGTCAAAAAAATACTTTTAAAAAATAAAATGTCCAAATTAGTTAATATTTTGATGTTTTAATAAGAATATAATAAATAACCTATTATAATTTTTTGTTAATATTTTAATATATGAAATATAATTTTAAATATTTTTAAGCAATTAATATTAACTATTTATAAAATTTAATTCAATATATAAATTATATTTAAAATATAAAAATATAAAAAAATAAATATTATATATTATATATTTAAAATAAATTTCAAAAGGAATATATCTAATATAAATATTATATAGAATATTTTATAAAAATTAAAATTGTCATTTGTTCTTAAAAATACTTTTGTTAAAAACAGAAACTAGAAAAAACTGTTACTTTCAAGTTAAAAAACACTTCTGTTTAATATTACTTATGGCTTCAAAATCGCTTTCTATACTAAATTACAATAAATAATCCATTATCCAACCTTTGTGGTGGAGAAGTGAACCTTTTCCTTGTTTGATGAATGCCACTTTTATGGGTTTTATTTTTTCCTTTTTAGTCCAAAATTATAAATAAAAATATATTGTTATACTTTTATAAATATGACTAAAATATTTTTTTTATTAATCATATTATATCATGTATATTATAATTTGTTAAGTATGACTCTTATTTCAGCCAAATGACTCCTATTTCAATCAAATCTGATAAATAATCTTTTAGTTGGACTATGTTTATTTGTTTCAATCAAACACTGATTAGTTTAGATTATTTTATTACTATTTGACCTATGAATTTAGTCTATAAATAGGCTCTTTTACAACATTAGAAAATATAGTTCTAACACATTTAGAGAATTTTGTGTTTATGTTTTGAGAGTTCTTTATTTTCGAGTTTTTGAGGTTTAGTTTTTTATCTCCATCTTTCGCCCTCTTCGTTCTTTTGCCATTATAGTAAAATTATTTTTACCCTGTGGTTTTTTTATCCTCTTTGGAGGGTTTTTCCACGTTAATTTTGTGTGTGCAATTTCTCAATTTATTCTACTTTTTTTTTACTTGTTGCTTAATCGGGTCAATCTTAACAAGTGGTATTAAAGCTAGTTTAATTTTCATAGATCAGCCCATTCAGATATGGAAACAACAAGGTTTGGAATTGAAAAGTTCGATGGTGAGACAAATTTTAATTTATAGCAAGTTCGGATGATGACAATTCTAGTTCAAACTAGCTTGAAAAAAGTTGTTACCGAGAAAAAGCCTAAGAATCTAAATCAAACAGAATGAGAAGAGCTTGATGAAAAGACATTATCTGGAATCTAGTTGTGACTCGCGAATACGGTATTGCAGGAGGTATTGATGGAGAAAATCTCATCCGCCTTATGGAAAAGGTTAGAAACTCTTTATGCGACTTTATGACAACGTCTATTTACGTTTCGCATGAACGAATGTGAACTTCTTAGAGATCACATCAGTAAATTCATTACTCTTTGAAGTGATTTAAAGAATGTTGAGGTTCATATTGACGACGAAGATCAGGCTATGCTATTATTGTGCTCTTTACCCCCTTCATACAAGTCTTTCAAGGAGACCCTGATTTATGGCAGTGACAAACTCTCGTTCGAAGATGTGAAGGGTCATTTGTTGAGTATAGACAAACTCGACAATGAGTTTGGTTTGGATAGTAAGGCAGATAAGCAAGCTTTCGTTTTGGTAGCATCAAAGAAAAGAGACAAAATGTGTCGCTATTATAAAAAAAGTTAGATCACGTCAAAGCAGATTATTATAAATTGCAAAATAAAATAGCTATTAAGAGTAACGAGGAAAATGTCGCTGGTTTTAATTTGGCCAATGAAAGCAGTGATAATTAATTGTTAGTGTTAATGAGCGATAACTCCAAGCTCACGTCCGAGTGAATCCTAGATTCGGGATGTTCTTTCCACATGTGTCTCAATAGAGAATGGTTCTCCACATACAGTTCAGTTGAATGTGGAGTTATGCGTATGGGAAACGATTCATCTAGTAAGGTAATTGGTATTGGTACTATTAAAATTATGATACATGATGGGACAATTAGAACACTCTCAGATGTCAGGTATGTACCTGATTTACGAAAGAATCTCATCTCCTTAAGTATTTTAGACTTGAAAAGATGCAGAATCAATATTGAGTCGAACTACATTTAAGTATCTCGTGGAGCTCTCGTTTTGTTAAAAGGTGAAAGAACCGCAGTTTTAATATTCTGGAAGGTTCTATAGTAACTGGTGAAATCGGACGTCCCTCTTCCGTTACGAAGTTGAAGTTAACTCGTTTGGAGCGGAGGCAACTTGATCATAGTAGGGAAAAAGGTATGACTGTTTCGTTAAAGAGAGGTTTTATTTTGGATGCAAGTTTTGAAAAGTTAGGGCACTGTGTTCGCGAAAATCAAACCCAGGTTAGTTTTGATTTGACAATATAAAAGTCGAAGGCTAGAAGTCTTCCAGTTTTTAATGATAGATTTGACTCAGTTAATTCCCTGCATAGTTCAAGATAGGCTCGGCTTTGGCAAAGATGGCGGTGTGGAAATATGAGTCAATGTGAAGATTTGTTAAGTATGACTCATATTTTAGTCAAAATTTAGAAATAATTTTCTAGTTAAACTCTGTTTATTTGTTTCAATCAAACACTGATTAGTTTAGATTATTTTATTATTATTTGACCTATGAATATAAGTAGGCTCTTTTATAACATTATAAAATACACCCATTATATATGTAACACCTCCTACCCGTATCCGTTGCCAGAATAAGGTGTGAGGCATTACCAGAGTTTATTGAACATTTTCAGATAATTCTGAATCATTTATTATTCATATATTTGAAAATAATCATAACGTCTTTCAATTGGGCCCTCAAAGCCCAAAGCATGCATTAAACATTCAATTTACATTCATGTTACATAAATATACAATTCAAACATTCAATAATTCAATTCAAGCTGCACGAACTTTCTTCGTTGCTTGTTCGTGTTTATAATTTCACTAATCCGAAAACTTTTCTTTTCCACATTCAAGTCTCATATTTGAGCCGCCCGAATCTTTATAAATAAATTTGATTATCATTTTTATTTATTTCATATTCTGATACGTTCAATTAATGCTCTAGGCAAGATTACCACTTTACCCTAGAACTTTTGATTAATGACGATTTTATCCTTAGGCTCAGAAAAATAAAGTTCTTGTAATTTAATCCTTGTTTCAAGCCTAATTATTCTTATATATTGATAACAGCCAATGAATTCTATAAAATAACAAAATTTTCCATAATTTCTATACTTTTTAATTTAATCCCTAAAATATTTTTTCCCCCGATCTTGATCTAAATTAGTAATTTCATTCAACTTTGTAATTTAAATAATAAGATAATTGATTTCATGCAATTTGATCACTTCTGACATTTTTACAAAATTGCTCATAAATTTTTACTTTTATTCAATTTATTCCCTGAGCCTAAAACATGCAAATTAGCCATGCTAACTGAATATTCATATATATTTTCCTCCTCCTCCTCTCCATTCCACATCCTTGATGTATATATCATGCTTATAAGTAACATTGGCTATAATTTCACAATTGACTTATATGTATATTCAAAGCTATCCATCCGTGTCATAGTCACTAAATTATTTTTATCTTAAGATACAGAACTTCAAATTAAGATCTGCTAATTTTCTTTCTCTACATTATTTCTCATTACTTTCACTTATTTTTTCTTCACTAACATATCATGTAACGTCCCCCTACCCGAGACCATCACCGGAGTCGAGCAGGAGACATTACAAAACTTATCTTAGCACTTAAACAGTTTTCGTAGTAAACTATCCATCTGCGTCACGGTCGCTAAAAAAATCATATCTCGAGTTACAAAACTCAAAATCTAATTCCGTAAATTTTCCCTGAAACTAGACTCATATATCTACTTACTAATTTTTTTCTATAATTTTTGGTCAGGCCAATTAATACAGTTTAGTAGAAAAATTCTCCCCTATTTCAGGGTTCGGATACTCTGACCCTTGTGCACTACGAATCAAATTTCTTCCTGTACAGAAATCCAATGACTATGCCATTTGTTTCAATTAAAAATAGACTCAGTAAGGAATCCATACAAATAAAGTTTGAGTCCTAATTCTTAATACACAATTTATGGTGAATTTCTAAAGTCAAAATAGGGAATCCAGAAATTGCTCTAACCCTGTTTCACCAAACCGTAAATATCTCATAAAATACAATTCTTTTACCTATTTTGTTTCTTCCATATAAAAATAGATTCATTAAGCTTAAATTACATATTTTATTCATCATCTAATTCACTTTTTACTATTTTTGGTATATTTTCAAAGTTGGACTACTGTTACTGTCCAAATCTGTTTTAGTATAAAATGTTGATAACTAAGTTTATAACATCTTCATTTCTTCTCTCTACAATATTTACCAACACTTCCTCTTATTACTCTTCACTAACATATCAAAACATACCATACTTAAGGATTTGGTAACATTTACAAAACATACCAAAATATCACTTAACAACTTAGATACTTTCAAAATGACCAAAAAGACATCCTAGGTGCAATGCCATTTTCCAAAAAGATAGAAACTGCACCAATTTGAGTTCGGGGATCGGCTTGTATGCTGAGTCCTTATACTTTCGTACCTAGCCTGCGCCTCTCAATGGTATTTCTATAAACAATAGCTTAATCAACTTTAAAACATGGTAATTCAAACACATTATTGCTATTATTCAATATCAATCAGTACTTTAATAATCTTTACTTTATTTACCCTTATTAACATAACTCGGACACTGACGGATACACGGATCCAGCCCACACTTCGGGATAAGCACATAGTGCTTCATCGGAATAAATCCGGAACTTTAACATTATAGTACACAAAGTACTTCATCGGAACAAATCCGAAACTTTAACAGTAGTCGACACATAGTGTCTCATCGACTCAATGTCGGGATATCCCAATACTTCCAATTCCTATGACATGTCAACTATATCCGACTAGCCCGACACTGTTAATAGGGTATTCAAAATCACATTCATTTCAATGTGGTAAAAATACTTACCTCATTCACATTTTCATACAATATAAATATCAAATATAACAAAAACGATTAAGCTCGGTTTATAGAAATACAAACCACTATTTATCGAATTTAATCGATATCTTCGTTCACTTTCTCTTTTCCCTTCGTTGATGACGTATCCAGTGCTACGTTTGCTACTAACAATCATACAATTAAAAATCATCAATATATTAATTCATAAAACACATTTTCACTTTCCACCAAGCTTTTACAAAAATTCCAATTTCGTCCTTTTTCCATTACTAATCTTTTTTTCTTTAACTTAAGCTTCATATTCTCTTTTAATCAACTCATTAACAATTTCTAACTCATAAAATTCATTATAAAACATAAATTTTGAGCTCTATTCAACTTAGTCCCTATTTAAACCTAACTTAGAAATTCCTTTAACTAATCACTTCTAACTTCAATTTCTATCAATTTAACCCATAAAACCTCAATTTATTCAACTAAATCAATATCTAAAAATTCTCTATTTTTCTCCATTTTAACCTCATACATGTAAAACTTTGAATTAGGCATCCATAAACATAAAAATCATAAGAAAATGAGCTAAAATAACTTACCAATCAAACTTTAGGGCCTTAATCCTCAAATTTCCCTTTTTTATTTCTTTCTTTCTTTCTTATTTCTTTCACGTTTGCTCTCTGTTAGTCTTTCTATCTTCTTTTTCTATTTTATTAATTTTACTTATTATACTATTATTAACCTATAATAAATATAAAACTAACATGTGTAATAGCTATAACATAAAATATATTATAGCTATTACACATATATACCAACTATTACACACGTTATTCAATATTAACACACACATGGCACTTAGGGTCTAATTACTAAATTAGTCCCTTTTACTTCTTTAATCTATAATTAAACTTTTATTTCTTATGCAATTTAGCCCTTTAAACTAAATTCAAGCTACTTCACTTAATTAAACACTAAATAACCATTCAACTATAATTCATAAATATTTCTAATAAATATTCATGAATAAATTTCACGGAAACAGTACTCAAGACTCAATTTTCAATACCGTAACTTCCGGTTTATTACAATTCTCTCCCCCTTAATAAAATTCATCCTCGAAATTTACCTGAAAAGAGATGGGGGTATTGAGATCTCATCGTTTCTTCCGGTTCCCACGTAGCTTCTTCAACAATGTGACTTCGCCATAGTACTTTTACTAAAGGAATACGTTTATTACGTAATTCTTTTACCTCTCGTGCTAGAATCTCAATTGGTTCTTCTTCATACGATAAGTCAGGTCGAATCTCTACATTCTCGGTCGTAATAACATGTGAAGGATCCGATCGATATCTTCTTAGCATAGAAACATGGAAGACATCGTGCATTTTCTGTAGTTCAGGAGGTAAGGCCAATCGATACGCTACTGGTCCAATTCTCTCAATAACTTCGTAAGGCCCAATAAAACGAGGACTTAATTTTCCTTTTTGACCAAATCTTAGAATTTTCTTCCAAGGTGAAACCTTTAAAAATACTTTATCCCCGACTGAGTATTCAATATCCCGTCGTTTCAAATCTGTATACGATTTCTGTTTATCAAAAGCAGTTTTCAATCTTTCCCGAATTTTCTTAACTGTACTTTCCGTTTCTTGAACCAATTCAGGTCCAATCATCTTCTTCTCATTCAGTTCTATCCAACATATGGGTGATCGGCATCTTCGTCCATACAAAGCCTCATACGGTGCCATCTGTATACTTGATTGGAAACTATTATTATACACAAATTCGGCTAATGACAAATAATATTCCCAGTTAGACTCAAAATTAATCATACAGGCTCGAAGCATATCTTCTAAAATTGTATTACCCGTTCAGATTGACCATCAGTCTGTGGATGAAAAGCTGTACTAAAGTGAAGTCGAGTACCGAAAGATTCATGTAATTGCTTCCAAAACCTTGACGTAAACCTTGGATCTCTGTCAGAAATTATTGATTTTGGAATACCATGTAATCTAATGATTTTCCGAACATAAACCTCAGCAAGTTTCTTTAACGACCAATCGGTTCTCACGGCTAAGAAATGAGCTGACTTCGTAAGTCGATCAACTATTACCCAAATAACATTCTTTTTACTTGTAGAAGTCGGTAATCCCGTCACAAAGTCCATCGTTATTCGGTCCCATTTTCATTCAGGAATATTGATGGGTTGAAGTAATCCTGATGGAACTTGATGTTCTGCCTTCACTCGTTGACAAGTCAAACACTTTGCCACATATTCAGTTATATCATTTTTCATTCCCGACCACCAATACAATTCACGCAAATCACGATACATTTTTATACCTCTAGGATGAAATGCAAATGGACTATTAAGAGCTTCTCGAAGAATTAACTCTTTCAACTCAGAATTATTCGGAATGTAAAGTCGATTCTGAAATCTTAGACAGCCATTTCCATAAATGCTAAAATTTTCTATTGTACCGTTCCAAATCATCTCTCTTTTCTTTAACAACTTATCATCTTCTAACTGTGCTGATCTGATTCGATCAAACATTACTGGCTTTATTCTTAATTCAGTCAAAAGGCTTCCATCTTCAGTGATACTAAGTTGTGCAAACATTGCTTGTAATTCAATCGCAGCTTTTCTACTCAGTGCGTCAGCTACTACATTAGTCTTCCCTAGATGATAGTCTATGACACAATCATAGTCTTTTAGAATCTCTATCCAACGCCTTTGTCTTAGATTCAATTCTTTTTGCGAAAGTAGATACTTCAAATTTTTATGATCCGTACAAACATAGCATTTTTCACCATAAAGATAGTGCCTCCAAATCTTCAAGGCAAAAATTACAGCTGCTAATTCTAAATCATGAGTTGGATAGTTACGTTCATGCGGTTTCAGTTACCGTGAAGCATAAGCAATGACTTTCCCTTTCTGCATCAGTACACATCCCAGTTCACTCAATGAAGCATCACTGTACACTACAAAATCTCTTTCTGATTCTGGTAAAGTCAACACCGGTGCCTCTGTTAACATTCGTTTTAATGCTTCAAAACTTTTCTGACATTGCTCATTCCAAACAAATGGAATATTCTTCTGTAGTAGCTTGGTCATCGGTAAGGCTATCTTTGAAAATCCGTTGATGAATCTTCGATAGTAACCAGCCAATCCGAGAAAACTTCGTACCTCTGATATATTCTTAGTAACTTTCCACTGAATAACTGCTTCAATCTTCTTTGGATCCACTCTAATTCCACCTGCTGATACGACATGACCAAGAAACACAACTTCTGATAACCAGAATTCACACTTACTCAATTTTCCATACAATTACTTTTCTCGTAGTATTTGCAAAACAATCTAGAGATATTGCTATGGTCTTTTTCTGACTTGGAATACACCAAAATATCATCGATAAAAACTACTACGAACTGATCCAAGTATGGCTGAAAAATCCGATTCATAAGATCCATAAAAGCAGCAGGAGCATTTGTCAGTCCAAATGGCATCACTAAAAATTCATAATGCCCATACCTCGTACGGAATGTCGTCTTCAATATGTCGCACTCTTTTACTTTCAACTGATAGTATCCCGATCTCAGATCAATCTTTGAAAATACGGAAGCTCCTTTCAGTTGATCAAACAAATTATCTATTCGGGGAAGTGGATACTTTTTCTTGACAGTCACTTTGTTGAGTTGTCGATAATCAATGCACAACCGCATCGACCCATCTTTCTTCTTAACAAATAACATTGGAGCTCCCCATGGTGATGTACTAGGTCGTATAAAACATCTGTCCAATAAGTCTTGCAACTGTACTTTTAATTCCTTTAGCTCAGTAGGTGCCATACGGTACGGAGGTATCGATACCGGATCTGTACCTGGGTAGACTTCAATCACAAATTCTACCTCTTGATCAGGGGGTAATCCAGGTAATTCCTCAGGGAATACATCAGAAAATTCATATACAGTCCAAATTTTACTACACTGACTTTCAACTGAATCTGAATTAATCACATATGCTAAGAAAGCATTACAACCTCGATGAATAAGCTTGCTAGCTTTAATGGCCGAAACAATACGAATTGATCCACTAGTCCGAATACCATTTACTTCAATTCTATCTTCACTTTCATTCTGAACAATAAACTTCTTCTTATAACAGTCTAAAATCACTCCATGTTCTGATAACCAGTCCATTCCCAAAATAACATCAAAGTCGCCAAATGGCATAATCAACAGATCAACAGGGAATATTCTATCTTGAATCATTAACGAACATCTTCGACATCTATGGTTCACTAAATTAGTTTGTCCCAGTGGACTAGACACTTCTATCATAACTTTAGACAATTCAGACTCTAATTTTTTTGTCTCAACTACTTTCGTATTAACATATGAATGTGATGACCCAGGGTCTATTAAAGCATAAACGGGTGCTGAATTCAATAAGAATATACCTGTCACCACATCGTGAGCATCTTTCTCTTTTCGAGTCCTCACAACATACGCTCGAGCTGGAGCTCTAGCTTCAGATTGTTGTGTAGCACTCTCACTAGTTCTTCTAGTACCACCTCTAGCAAACGAACTACTTCGGCCTGATCCCTGGCCCCTGGAAGCAAATTTAGATCTTTGCACTACTGTCGGTGTTGTTCCAGATATCTTTGGGCAATCTTTAATAAAGTGGTCGGAAGCTCCACAACAGAAACAACTTCCAGTCAACTTTCTACACTCCTCTTTGTGTCGGTTTCCACAATGCTCACATATTGGAATTTTAGTATTCTTAACTGGACTTCGGATACTGCCAATAGACACAGTAGTCTGTCTTTTTCGACCTCGATCATTCCTTTCCGATCGAGAACTAAATATCCAATTACCTCGTGATTCCTTTGACCGCTTAGGCTGCGGACTTAAACTAACCATTCCGGGACGTTTTTCAATCGAACGAGCAATTTCAGACTTTTTATCCCTTCCGAGAATTTGTTCAATCATCTTAGCTCTTTCTATTAAATCCACAAACTCAGTGATTCTAAGAGGCATCAACTGTAGTCTAAATTCATCACGTAATCCTCTTAAAAATCTTTTACATCGGTTGGCTTCAGTCGGTACAAACTCAGTGGCATATCTGCTCAATCTCAGAAATTCTCGTTCATAATCCACTATGAGCATCTCACCTTGTTTCAGTGTTAAGAACTCTTATCTTTTGTCCTCTATGTACATTTCTCCCAAATACTTCTTTTGAAACTCTTTTTGAAAGAAGTCCCAACTTATGTGTTCCTCAAGTACATTCTGAATCACTGATTCCCACCATACGAAAGCTTCATCTTGCAGTAATGAGACAACACACACTAAGCTTTCTTGTGGTGTACATTCAAGTTGCTTCAGAACTCTCTTTGTAGTCTTTAACCAATTTTCAGCAATAGTCGAATCAATTCCCTTCGCACCCAAAAATTCTGTAGCTCCATATTTTCTCAATTCTTTAATTGGAGCTCTTCGGGTAATAGGAATAGAGGACGTAGCAGGCATAGTTCTTACCGCTTTTTGAAGGGCATCGGCGATTATTCTAAAGACTTCAGTATTATCACTTCCAATATTCGGTTGATTTCCTACTGGATTCACACTTGGAGTTGCAGACCCCGATTCATTCACATTATACGGTTCATCATCCTCACTATACATCTCTTAATCAGTATCCTCAATGCTTTTATCAGACATTCTTAATGCTATAAAACAAAAATATTCAGTAAACATATCAGCATCCAATCCCAACTCAAATTTGACTTAGTAATGCATATACCTCTAGATTCACATTGACATTCGATTCAGTCCTAGAACCGACTAAACCTAATTAGCTCTGATACCAATCAAGCTTGTAACGTCCCCTACCCGAGACCGTCGCCGGAGTCGAGCAGGAGACATTACAAAACTTATCTTAGCACTTAAACAGTTTTTGTAGTAAACTATCCATCTGCGTCACGGTCGCTAAAAAAATCATATCTCGAGTTACGAAACTCAAAATCTAATTCCGTAAATTTTTCCTGAAACTAGACTCACATATATACTTATTAATTTTTTTCTAGAATTTTTGGTCAGGCCAATTAGTACAGTTTATTAGAAAAAGTCTCCCCTGTTTCAGGGTTCGGCTACTCTGACCCTTGTGCACTACGAATCAAATTGCTTCCTGTACAGAAATCCAATGACTATGCCATTTGTTTCAATTAAAAATAGACTTAATAAGGATTCCATACAAATAAATTTTGAGTCCTAATTCTTAATACACAATTTATGGTGAATTTCTAAATTCAAAACAGGAAATCCAGAAATTGCTCTAACCCTGTTTCACTAAAAAGTAAATATCTCATAAAATACAACTCTTTTACCTATTTTGTTTCTTCCATATAAAAATAGATTCATTAAGCTTCAATTACATGTTTTATTCATCATCTAATTCACTTTTTACTATTTTTGGTATATTTTCAAAGTTGGACTACTGTTACTGTCCAAATCTGTTTTAGTATAAAATGTTGACAACTAAATTTATAACATCTTCATTTCTTCTCTCTACAATATTTACCAACACTTCCTCTTATTACTCTTCACTAACATATCAAAACATACCATACTTAAGGATTTGGTAACATTTACAAAACATACCAAAATATCACTTAACAACTTAGATACTTTCAAAATGACCAAAAAGACATCCTAGGTACAATGCCATTTTCCAAAAAGATAGAAACTGCACCAATTTGAGTTCGGGGATCGGCTTGTATGCTAAGTCCTTATACTTTCGTACCTAGCCTGCGCACGAAAACAAACCGTACGCTGAGAATACTCTCAGCGGTATTTCTATAAACAATAGCTTAATCAACTTTAAAACATGGTAATTCAAACACATTATTGCTATTATTAAATATCAATCAGTACTTTAATAATCTTTACTTTATTTACCCTTATTAACATAACTCGGACACTGACGGATACACGGATCCAACCCACACTCCGGGATAAGCACATAGTGCTTCATCGGAATAAATCCGGAACTTTAACATTATAGTACACAAAGTACTTCATCGGAACAAATCCGAAACTTTAACAGTAGTCGACACATAGTGTCTCATCGACTCAATGTCGGAATATCCCAATACTTCCAATTCCTATGACATGTCAACTATATCCGACTAGTCTGACACTGTTAATAGGGTATTCAAAATCACATTCATTTCAATATGGTAAAAATACTTACCTCATTCACATTTTCATACAATATAAATACCAAATATAGCAATAACGATTAAGCTCGGTTTATAGAAATACAAACCACTATTTATCGAATTTAATCGATATCTTCGTTCACTTTCTCTTTTCCCTTCTTTGATGACGTATCCGGTGCTACGTTTGCTACTAACAATCATACAATTAAAAATCATCAATATATTAATTCACAAAACACATTTTCACTTTCTACCAAACTTTTACAAAAATTTCAATTTCATCCTTTTTCCATTACTTATCTTTTTTTCTTTAACTTAAGCTTCATATTCTCTTTTAATCAACTCATTAACAATTTCTAACTCATAAAATTCATTATAAAACATAAATTTTGAGCTCTATTCAACTTAGTCCCTATTTAAACCTAACTTAGAAATTCCTTTAACTAATCACTTCTAACTTCAATTTCTATCAATTTAACCCATAAAACCTCAATTTATTCAACTAAATAAATATCTAAAAATTCTCTATTTTTCTTCATTTTAACCTCATACATGTAGAACTTTGAATTAGGCATCCATAAACATAAAAATCATAAGAAAATGAGCTAAAACAACTTACCAATCAAACTTTAGGGCCTTAATCCTCAAATTTCCCTTTTTTATTTCTTTCTTTCTTTCTTATTTCTTTCACGTTTGCTCTCTGTTAGTCTTTCTATCTTCTTTTTCTATTTTATCAATTTTACTTATTATACTATTATTAACCTATAATAAATATAAAACTAACATGTGTAATAGCTATAACATAAAATATCTTATAGCTATTACACACATATACCAACTATTACACACGTTATTCAATATTAACACACACATGGCACTTAGGGTCTAATTACTAGATTAGTCCCTTTTACTTATTTAATCTATAATTAAATTTTTATTTCTTATGCAATTTAGCCCTTTAAACTAAATTCAAGCTACTTCACTCAATTAAACACTAAATAACTATTCAACTATAATTCATAAATATTTCTAATAAATATTCATGAATAAATTTCACGGAAACAGTACTCAAGACTCAATTTCCGATACCGTAACTTTCGGTTCATTACATATCAAGAACATAAGACCATATATAAGAAAGCTCTACATTAACATCAATTCCATGCTTTTTCAATAATATCAATCTTAAAAATATATTGAAATCTAAATGTTCTTACCTTGTCTCATTGATTTCAATCTTTAACTTGTTTCTCTCTCTCCTCCAGCTTCTATTTCTTAAATCTAACTTCATATTCTAGCTCCCCATAGTCTCATTGTGATCTTTCTCTCTTGATGGCTATGGAAATTCATTCGATTTTTAGGTGAAAATGGTGAATTTTTAGCAAAAGGACCAAATTGTAAAGAAAGCAAAACTTTATTTCTTTCTTTCTCTCTTATTCTCACATTGGTTTGCATGGGAAATATGATGAAAATTATTCATCTCTCCTTCTTTTTACACTTAATAAATAATAAAATAATAAAATATCTTATTAAAGTATCTTATTAAATTATTAATAAAATAATATTTATCTAATTAATAATTATAAAATATCATCAACATCATCATTACTTTCTAGATTTCTGTCTCTTCCAATTGACCATTTTGCCCTTTGTGATATTTTAAAATTCCATAATTGAATTATCACATAATTTGGTAAAATTACGATTTAGTCCCTCATAATTCTTTTCCTATTCAATTTAGTCCTAATTCATCCATTTTCCTTAGTTTCTAGATCATTCCACCCTTAAAATATTTACACTATTAGTCTTTTAATTTTTTATATTTACACTTTAGCCCCTCAAATTTTGAGTATTTACTTTTGTGCAACAAAACTTTTCTCACTTTTACAATTTAATCATTTCTTGAATTAAGATATCATAATATACTTCCCAATGTTGACATAACTCAGAATTTTCCATTTTTGTTACTTTATTTCCTTATTTTACTATATCAAGAATAATATATTACTGTAAAAATTTTCGAGATATTACAATATATTAAAACTCATAATACATTTAGAGAATTGTGTTTATGTTTTAAGGGTTCTTTGTTTTCGGGTTTTCGGGATTTAGTTTTTTATCTCAATATTTTGTACTCTTCGTTATTTTGCCATTATAGTAAAATTATCTTTACCCGTGGTTTTTTATCCTATTTAGAGGGGTTTTTCACGTTAAATTTATGTGTTCAATTTTTCTATTTATTCCTCTATTTTTTTTTTACTTTGCTTAATCGGGTCGCTCCTAACAATAATATTACAAAATTTCAAACTTACAACCAACGTGAATTGTATATTTTATTACTGCATGGACTATCTAATTTATTAATATGTGAAATTAGTTTTTTTTATGTAAAATTGATTTAAAAAATAATAAAGAAGATAGAATCTTATACGGGTTTATAAATTATAATTTTTAACCATTTTAAATTTAAATAAATAAAACTAAAACAATCAAAACTTCAATTTTAAAATTCAATTTTTTTATTTTACATATGATAAATACTTGAAATTTATTTTTTTGTCTGGCCTAAATCTAAAGACAAGTTTGCTATCCGACAAGCACAATTATTGAACAAAGCTCTACTTTGCAAACAACTGTGGAAGATCCTTACACAACCTCACACACTAGCACACTCACTGTTACTAACAAAATATTGGTCGACCACAAATTTATTATAGGTTCAGGCATGCTCAAATGATTCATGAGTATGGAAGAGCATTCTCAATTTGACGGGTCATCTACCTACAGAGGGCCTTGACGTTCAGATTTGGATGGGCACAATGTTTCAATAGTTAATAACAAATTACCACTTCGACACCACCCAGACCAACAACTACTGGGGATTAAAGCCTAAGATGTTGCTGACTAGACATGTGGATAGTGGAAAGGGGAAGTCATCCAGAACCAATTGGGCAATGTCTGGACAAGGGAGCTGAGTACTCGAGACTTTTCCATAAATACAGGATTCGACAAATATGTATGGAAACATGACTTTTTAGGGAGATTATCGGTTAAAGGGGTATACCAAATGCTACTGCTCCGTCAACAGCAACACCAAGCCTCTTTCTCTCAAAAAATAACAATCTAGTGGAAAATACCTCTTCCCTCTAAGATTCTCATTTTCTTATGGAAGTTATATTCCAACGCATTGCCATTCTGAGTCAAACTCCAGATTAGATATATTCAGTGGCGGAGCCACTAAGAGACCCAGGGGCCATGCCCCTCTTAAAATGATAGATTTTTAATTTAGTTCTTTTATAATTTATAAAATTTTAAATTAGTAATAATAAAATTATACTTTACCCTCTAAAAATGATAAAATTTTTATTTAAATTTTTAAAATTTATAAAAATATACGCTATTAAAATGATGAAATTATCTATTTATTATCGTAAAAGCATAAATTTAATTTTAGCCCGCAAAATAAATTTTCTGACTCCGCCACTAGTCATATTCTTATACAACTGATGTGTCCCATAAGTGAGGAAGCGCAAGAAACCTCAAATCACCTATTCCGCTCGCGCTCCATCACCAGGGCAGTGTGGTTTGCCATCCCACGGGCATTACGTTTGGAAATAAGGGCCAATGCGAACATACATGCATGAATTACAGCCTGGATACAAAACTTCCCTAATGCTCCCCCAGATTACAAAACTACCATGTTTGGGTGGTTCATCACACTCTGGTAGATATGGAAGCATAGAAACGAAATCCTATTCACCGAAGCTTCCCCAAACCCCATTGCAGTAGCCCAAAAAATACTATATTCCCATCGCAAATAGTCTCACAATTGATAAAATGCACACGTCCATTACGCCAAAATCACACAGATTGGCCCAGTCAAGTCTCAACTACTCAACCCATAACCACATCTTCACTACTTCTCTCCCCACTCCTTTCATAATCCTCATGGCCCTAGCATACAACAACGAAATTGAAATTTGAGGGGCTGCAGTGGCTCCGGAGGGTTACATCAACTAACTCGTCTTTAAGATCACACACTACAAAAGCCTTTCCACAACCCATAGCAAAAAACTCTTAACTCGCTCGATCTTACGTAAACTGCACTCCTTACGAATGCAACATGCTTGCTTCATATAACATAATCAACAATGGAACTCAATCCTAGCAAGCAAGGCCAGGGTCCACTGGAAACTAGCACCTATCCTTGCAAACATTCAGAAGTTGGGTGCTGCACTATAAATTTCTGTTGTGCAACATCCACACCATCTCACTCATACAACACATAGATTGGCAAGACAGGTGACCACGAGACAACTTGCACAGGATTAGGTACCCTAATTAACTACTGTACTATCGCTGAATTTGTTTCTAAAAAAAAAAAATTGACTTGATGTGTTTTAATAATATCACTTGACAACATTGATTTTATCTTTTTAACATAGTGGGTCAATTTAAATAATGGAAGATAATTTAATATATTCTGATCAGGCCCCCCCAAAATGGAAAATTTATATTTAAACCCTTAAATTTTTTTTAAATTTTAAATTAAAAAAGGTAAAATTATACTTTCACCCCCTAAAATTATAAAAATTCAATTTACTCTTTTAAAAATTATAAAAATATAGACTATAAAAAATTAAATTTTCACTCGGCCCTCTTAAAAATTTATTCTGGCTTCGCCCCTGATTCTGAGATTAAAAAAAGTTTAGGTATCAAAATGACAAAACATGTATAGTTGAGAGGCCAAATTTAGCATTAAGCCATTGAGTAAATATTCTTTTCATTAGAAATCACATAGATCATGGATAAAGACAAACCTAATAAATCAGACGGTGTGAATTCTAACTGTCATCCGTTCCCCCAAAACCGACTGTCACATTATCTCTGACATATTTTCTTCTACGACCAAAGTGCTTCAGCGATACCTACTGATTATAGCATCTTCAAAACCTAACATAAAACCCTAATTCTCAATCTTTAACATTCTCTTTCAATTGGGTTCTTTTCCTTTTGCTACTTACCCCTCTTTCATTTTCCGCTCCTTTCCTGTCTAAGCTCTGTCATACGCAACGAAAATGGAAATTCCACTTCCAAACGGTGTCGTGTTGGACAGTTCCGTGGGCTTTGCACTGCAAGCTATGGTTGTCGAGACCGCCATTGTTGTTACAAATTCAGTCGCTTGGTTGCTGATGATGGTATAATTTTCTTTCCTTTTTTGCCTTTTAGTTCTCCTTGGGCCACTGGTTTCTTCTGCTCTTTGTTTTATGAGGGTTCTCCCTCTCTCTCTCTCTCTTTAATTTAATGTGAAATTGACAATTTTTCTGTGAAGATTGGATTCCATTGTTCTAAAATCTCGAAGTTCGAAATTTTGCTAAATTTTTGTTCCTATTTTTTTATGCTGGGGATTTTGTTGCTTTGCCTAATAGGTTGTCTAGAATATTTAATTTTGATAGAATTTAGTAGGACTAAGTTACTCAGACTTGGGTAAGATTGTGGGATAGAGTATGCATCCTCGAATCCATGTGTCGTACACGAGTATTTAAAGAAAAATGAGGAGTCCGAGTACTAGTAGTAGTAGGATGTCAAGGAAGAACTTAATTAAGATGTTTGGTTGCATTGTTTGATTCAACCCCTTACTTTTAGGATTTAAGAACAGTTTTATTTTGTTGATTGTCTTATTTTTCTATGTGATTAGCTGTAAATGCTTGTTTGTTTCTTTGTTCTTTGCTCTAAAATACTATTTTTCACTCACGTGACAACCAAATAATTTTGAGTTCTCCTTGTCCTAAAGTTGCGTCGTCTGATTTGGCGAAATGCTTGCTTATTTATTTGTTACACATTGCTCACAAACTGCACTTGGAAGAACACTTGTTTTATCCTCAGCATGAGTTTGGTGTTTTTCCAGATGGGAACTATGCCTAATGGAATTGATGTCCTCATCAAAGAGCCCGAAGCATATGCAGGGTTAGTTGCATAAATCATTTTGCCTAACTTGTTCTTGTTCTTCTTCCATGGAATGGGGAAAACCGTTCGATTTGCTTTTGCAGGTTTCTGCTTGCTCTTCTTGCAGTGAGAAAGCCTGGTCTGGAGAACAAGGATGCTGGTGACACCGAGGATGATGACAATGATGATGAGGAAGATGAAGCAGCAGGTGATCAAGATGAAGATGCAGGTGAGGAGGAAGATGGATCAGGTGAAGACGGTGAAGATGAAGGGGATCCAGAAGATGAACCTGATGCCAATGGAGATGGGGCCAGTGGAGAAGAGGACGAAGATGATGACGACGACGACGATGACGATGATGATGATGGTGATGGCGAGGAAGGTGAAGAAGAAGAGGAAGAAGAGGAAGAAGATGAGGAAGAGGAAGAGCTTCAGCCACCGGCTAAAAAGCGAAAATGAGCTAAGATGTTTCTTGTTTAGTCTTTGCTGAGTTTGGGGGTTATGGATGTTAGAGATTGTGACAATTTGGAAATCAGACATGTTTGGTATTTCCTAACATACACTCATTGTATCATTATATAACTTCTGCTTCACTCTTCACTCATCTACTCCTTTGTATGACTTTCTCCTTTGAGGGTTAATGTATCACAACCTTTAAAACAGATTGCTCTGCTCTTTCTCCTTTGAGGTTTTGGATTAGTTTGAAAACCGTAATCTGGGTTTTTGTTCATGTAGAGGGACTGAAATGCAATCTTTTAAGCTTTATTGATTAAACTCAGGTAGGATATAAGAGCCTCATATTTAAGCATTTATTGTTCCAACTACAAACTAAATGGAATTGTTTTCAACAGGGGTCAACTATGGATCCAGAAGGAAACATAATAAAGGGAGGATCCCAGGCATAGGCGAAACTGACTGAAGCAAAACCGTTCAAAGCATTGCCGTCGATAACTTGGCAATTGTTGTCTTGTTTCTGAAAAATATTAGGATCCACAGTTTCTCGAGATTGGAATCCCTCGCAAGAAAGCGTTAGTTTATGTTGAGCGCATTTGCAGTTGTTGGTAATTGTCACTTTCCATTCAGCCATACCTGGTACCTCTGATCAGGGGCGAAGTCAGAATAAATTTTTAGGGGGACGAATGAAAATTTAATTTTTTATAGTCTATATCTTTATAATTTTTAAAAGATTAAATCGAATTTTTATAATTTTAGGGGGCTCAAAATATAATTTTACCTTTACTAATTTAAAATTAAAAAAAAATTTAAGGGTTTAAATATAAATTTTCCATTTTGGGGGAGCCTGGGCCACTGCCAGCCCCCCCCCCCCCTTTCCGCCTCTGCCTCTACTCCTGTTCTCACTGTACCAACAATGATGTCGTTCAAGGAGCAAACACAAAACCCTGCATTTATATTACCAAAGAAAAAAATGAACACCCTTGAGACCAACTAGTCTGAAACAATCTTGACCGCTACATGAACAAAATCTTGGTAACTATAGAAGACAAGGTAGCTTACCTTGGCCAAGACCCAGAACAAGAATTGCTACAAAACCCTACTGGAAGAAGCCATTGTTTTGATTAAGGTTTGTGATGTTGGTAGGGGTACATCTGTGTCGACTAATATAATTTTGGAGCAAGCCATGGCTTTAAATTTCATTCCTTGGCGATGCATCTTCTATTTAATGGTTTTTTTTTTCTTTTTAAACAATTGGACCAATTGTTCAAACTTTGTTAAGATGGGAAGATTTTGCAATCTTCAATCTGTAAAGATAAGTCGACCAGTATTAAGAGCAGAAATTGCACATTGAAAGCCATTTAATTTGAGATTTTGTGGCATCTTTTATATATATACATATTGTTGAAACCATTTTTGAAAACGGAAATCGACTTTTGAAAACGAAAATTAGGAAAATTAGGAGTCGCCACCAATCTTTATTTGAAGTGTAATTGGGTCACCTTATAAAACATTTTGGTCCACGAATTTTAAGAAAACGGGTTTGGGAGTCGGTTACGTACGAGGAAGGATTAGCACCCTCGACACGCTCAAAATTGGTACTTAATCAATTAATTAGTGTCTTAAATGTCGAAAATTAAAAATTTGGATAGAGTTCAAAAAGCGATCCTCCTTTTATTGGCTTTTAAAACATTCAGGTAAGTCAAGTGTGTATTAAAGACCATCTCACATTGAGGTAAAACATTACATCCAGTGCGTTAGGACAGAACATTTTTTATCCTCAAATGTGATCTTGCCTTTAAAACGTGCGTTTTAGCTTTAAGAGGATATTCGAATATTCAAAACAAACAAAGAAAGCGAAACCCAGTACGTTAGGGCACGATCTTTTGAATTCTTTAAATACTGAACATTGCCTTGTTTAAAATTTCAAATGAAATGTAATAAATAAATTAAATGTATTTTTATTAAAAAATAACATAAGGAATAAAACACGTGGCAATAACATCTCATGAATAATCTAAAATAATAGAGAAATGCAAAGAAACAACTTAGAATACATGCAATAACAACACATCATATATTATAAAAATACCACCATTTATATCCGATGGTCAATGAATAAGAAACCAATTTTAAAAGAAGTTTCAAATAAATCACACAAAAAAATATAACAAATTTTTTAAAATAAAATAAAAAAAATAAAAGGAAAAATAAAATTTGGAAATATAACTATATAAACTATAAGAAAATTTTAAATAGGTAATAAATATAAGAATTTAAAAAAATAAATAGGGAAAAAATAAAAGAAATAATATATCAAATAGTAATGTACAAATGAATTTTAAAAAAAAAATATTCTAAAGTAAATAATTTGAACGAAAGCTTGAATTGTATCAAAATAAAAAGAAGAAAAATAATATATATGTAGCGTAAATAAAATTCTAAAATAAATAATATGCATAAAAGATTAAAAGTAAGTAATATATAAAGTAATATATACACAGGAAAAGCTTAATATAAATAATACATATAGTAGTAATAATAATATATAAAAGTATTTCACATAAACAGGTACGCCCATGAAAAAAATTAATCACAAAAGTATGAAATCAAAATAATATGTTGAAACATGATTATTCTAAAAAAGAATAACTGAAACTTAATTGAGAGGAAAAAACAAAATCCAAGGGATAATTTATAAGTAAAATAAATTATTAAAACAGAATTGTGGGCTAAAATTAAATGCGCATAAATATTAGAGGTCTAAAATTGAAAATGCCCCAAATCTTAAAACACTGCACTAAAGCGGAGGGCCAAATTGAAATAGCGCGCAGGTTACAGGGATAAATTAAAATAATTTAAGAAACTTAAACATGGCCTGATTGAAGACTAGTGCAAAGGAGGGGCCTGATTGCGCAAATTACCCATTGAAAGGTAAAATGCGCGTGGGTCCAGGCCAAAAGGCGCACTGATTCGACGAGAAAGAAGGCCACTGTTATAGCCGTGGACCAAATCCCCTGCCCGAACCTTCACATTTCCCAGGCATTCGGGTTCTAAATGACTAAGACCCAGGTAAAACCTTCTATTTGATTCTTGTTTCAAATATATTTGCATAAAACCCAATAAATAAATAAGAAAGAAAAAAAAGAAACGTAAATATAAAGAAAAAAACCCAGAGAAGAAGAAGTAAAGTGACCTTTAGAACTTTGAGTTTGATTTTTTATTGATTCCTCTTTTGTGTGTATTCTGCTATTTTCTCCAAAAGAAAAAAGATCCCCTTTACACTTTGTTCGATTTGGCTTTATAGCTGATTTTTACAACCTCTTTAGCTTGTTTGCAGGTACGTGCGTGAGTGCATCACTGATGTGGCATGGTGGAGCAGCGCACGACGTGGAGGAAGCGCGAGACGTACGGTGCCGAGAGACTGCCCTGGGTTGTGGCGGCTGATGGTGTTTTTGTTTTTATTTTTTTTTGGGCTGTTAGGGTTTGCTTGGGGTTTATGTAATTGGGCTTGGTCTGTAATTTTGTTTTAGGTGTTTGATTTGGGCTGTGATTTGGACTTAAATGTAAGTATTTGGACTTTAATTGGCTTGTATTTGGTTTTGAGTTCCTGGTGGTTTAAGCCGGGCTGAAAATTGGGTCTACACATATATTTGTCATTATGTTCTAAATTAATATAAAAATTAGAAGGTACCTTGTATAGTGAGAGACACTACAAATTAGTAAATTTGGGCGTTATTGAGAGACCGTGAAAAAGGAAAATCAAAGTAGTCTTGAAGAAGACGACTGTGGTGAATGTGCTGCATGTAAATTGATATGGTAGGAGTAAGGGTGAGTGATTCAATTGAGTGAAAAATTTCAAGTTAGTTGAGTGAATGAGTTGTATTTTATCATTCTATCTCATATTTCATTTTTTTCAATAAAGTTAAGTGAAATAAAATTTTAGTCGAATATTGTTTATATTCTCAAAATCATTATTTAGGATTTTTTTAAAAAATTATCCTTTTCCTTCTTATATATTCTTTGCAAGTTTGCTTAGAATTTTTTTTATAATTTTTAATTTTTTTATGAAATTTTATAATTTTTTTTTTGTAATGTACTCATTTTCAATTTTGAAATTGATGACAAAAAAAATATTTACACTAATTACATAAATTGTAAATTCAATTTAACTCAAATTCGAAAAATCAAATTACTTATTCAAATAGACTCAAAAAATTGGATAATTTAATTTAATTAACTCAAAATTTAAGAAACAAATTGATTTTTTCGAATAGGGAGAAGAGTTACACTTGCAAGTAATGAGAGAAATTGGCAAAAATAGTGAAAGGAAAGGTTACGTGATCATAACATTTGCAAAGAGTGCACTATTTGTTTAATGGGATGATGGAACTCGTGTTATAACAAAAGGCTTATAAGCGGACTTGTTAATAGATGGATAATGTCTTAACAATAAATTTTCAACTCTTCTTTGTTTATGACATCAAAGCATCACAACAATGAATAGATGTTATGAGAAGTTGAATCCCATAATAAGTTCTGAAAATCTGCAACTATCAAGTAAAACACTACATAACCTTTGAGATGCCCCCAGGAATTCAAAAGGTATCATCCCTTCTTTCTGCAATCAAAAGATGAATATCAGGGTAGAAGACCAATCGAGCTCGACGTTTGAACTGCCCCTTGATTTTGCCAAACCATTATCTCGAAGTTCCTGCTCCTCAATCGAACACTTAATTCCTCCCACCTCCTGGTAACAAACTAGCTAAGGAGGGAACTCCCTGGTTTCTCATTTCTTCTTGTGCTCGTCTCATTTCTTCAGGATCTGTTGCAACAGACAGCAGATTGATGAAATTAGCAAAAACGAAATTCCTAGCCATCCTTTATATATATCATCTCATATGTGGAGAGGGGCAAGAGCATGTAGAAGCACATGAAAGAGAAAGTTGTATCTGTAAAACTAAGGATAAAAGGTTGCCAAAATTGTAGAATTAGAAAAGAATAAATTGTTAAAAATGTAATGTTTTGGGAAAAAAGAATAGCAGCTCAAATATTATGCATGCGATTAAAAGAATAGGTAACATAGAAGATTTTATCCTGATCGAGAAAGAACAATTGCAAGCAAGTAATTAAATAGCGTAATGTCCACAAAAATCAACTCTTTAAAATCTACTGCAAGTCGGAACTTCGAGAAAACTACCAAGTTATGAACTAATAGTAGAGTACTTTACCCATGTTTTCCACTAATTTGGGCATTAAAAACACCACCACCAGCATAAATCCCACCATGAGACCCATTGGGCTTTTCACAACCGACATTATGGAGAAAGGTTCCCTAATCTGCAATAAAGTAGGATAAACATGAAGCAAAAGAAAGATAATAACTGAAAACAAAAGGAAACATAAACACAAATAGAATAATGTTCCTTAACCTCGTAATATTGTTCATCTCTCAACGGCTCTAAAACCAATTCACTGAGACCCCTCCTGTTCTCTGTCAATGCAGCCTGTACCTTGCCTGGGTTTCTAGCACTAACATCAACTCTAACCTAAGCAAGTTCGAAAGTCATTATCCTTAATTACAAAAAGTCAAATTCATTTAATGACTACAAGTCGAGAGACTCAGGCAAGAAATAAAAATCTTACAGGAGAAAAGAAATAGCCAATAGCAGCCACTTCAATCAAATGAGTCCCTGCTGGTATGTTCTGACTGTAGGCAATTTATATTAAGGAATTCTAATACTCCAGTGTGAGGTTTACTACCACCCATTTTATAAAGTATCACATTATTTATTAACAGAAAAACAGTCTACAAAGAACAAAAGAAAAGGATAAATAACTTAAATATTTGGATTTTCAACCAGAGCTATGCATAAGAATTGCCAACAACTTCTTGGCCTAAATGGCCGGAGGTTTGTGAAGAATGGAAGCTTCGGATTCAAACCTTAGCAACCCTACCCTCAATTTTTTTTAACAATTGATAAATAGTAGGATACAATGAAAAATATCCATCAGGTCTCAGATAAGTAACAATTTGGCCACCATTGAGTATAACTTTGACATTTGACGTTTTTCCAGGCAAAGCAAACCCTTTTGTACCCAGACCTGCCAAATAAAGTGATCAATCATCTACATCAAATTAAATAAAAGATAAAATAACACAAAAGAACATGAGCCTATGTTAATTTCTCAAATGTATATTCTGCACTGATGTTTAAAGATTCTATTAGATGAATTCATGTTTTCCCAAAACCTATAATGGGATTGTGTAATGATTTAAAGATCTTGCTTGTCAAAAGTCTTACACAAGTAGCCCTAATCAAAATTCAAAAAACAAATTCACAAATATCTAATAATTTATACGAAGACAGCTTTGCTTAATAAACCACCGTATATTTACACAATGGAAATCAGCATAAAGACCAATAGTATATACTTCAATTTTAAAACTGAGATAAAAACTGTCACATAAAAACACTAAATTAGAATGTAGCAAAGATCCAAAACAACCGAAATCACTAGATAACAGTATAATTTGCAAAATACCAGTACAAATCTAATCAAATACAAAAACTAAAAAAAGAGGGGAGGGGGGAATTACCTTGGGGGATCTTCACTCGACCATTGATGGTGTACCCATCCCCAGACCTGACAAAACAGGTAAATAAACAAGTTGAAAACCTAATAAAAGACCCAAATACGATAGAGCAATTAATTAAGAAACGAAACAAATTTACTTGACGTTCGGTTGAGATGAACCAGGTGACTACAGTGATAAAGTCAATAACTGAATTTCTAAATTAAATCAAAAAATCTAAACTTCAAAAGAACTCAATGGTGGTGGGTTTTTTTTTTCAAAGCGATCTAAAAAGAAAATTAGAGAGTATGAAAGAGAAGGGAGTTGACCCTGATGAAATCGTGAGTGCAGTTGAGAGAAGCGCGAGCAAAAGTAACCGTGCGATGGGTGCCATAGCAGCTGAGATTTGAGAGCTTCCACAATTGATGAAAACTAGAAAGAGTACAGAGTTCTTGGCTTTTTAGAATTTGTTGAAGTTTTTTTTGTATGCTTCTCACTTGAATCTGGGCCTTTCATCAACGATCAGTGGGCCTTGAATTGGGCTTTTTTGGTTACGGGCTGTCTTATTTTCTGTTAATAAAACGCGGCGTTTTAGTGTTTAAATTTTAACTAAAACGGTGAGTTTTGGGTAGAGGACAATACGGTGCGTTTTGATGAGTGGGGATGGGTAATAGCCGTTAAGTGAAATGAAGCGTTTCACGAGTACAACTATTGACATAATTCCTTGGATAGGGTAAATTCCTCTCAACTCCTGCAAACCCACACTTCTTGGTCAAATAGGTAAATTTCTTTTTTATTTCTTCGATTTTTAAGTTACTTTTGGATGACCAGATTTTATTTCTCTCAACTTTTTTCATAAGATGGTTTGTCATTATTAAGGATAGGGTATTTTTTTATAACATTGATATGAAATGAAATTGTATGATAACTTATTTTAGTTTGTCTTAGTTTGGAATATGTTAAAATTGAAATCAAATCGTCTGTCAAGGGAAATTTTCATAAACCTAGTGTCAGTAGCTTGAAAGTTGAAAAGAGATAAGTTTGCAGCAATCAAAGGGGTTTTGATATAAGAATATTTCCGATATGATTATAGTGTGTAATATACATTAGCAAATCTTATTACTCTTCTCCCTTTTGATTTCTAATGTGTAATATACATGTTTTGTTTGTAATTCTATCGATTCAGGGCAATGAAAATGTAATCTGGTGCCAGTTTTGTTTGTAAAATGTGCTTGATTCTTGTGCTTGTTGTTTTTGGAAATGTTTGCCCATTTATACTATCAAGTCAGGGTTTTGGTGTTGATGATATTTCAATGTTAGGAAATGGTTGCCTCTGCTTCATATCAATTTTGGTACTTGAACACTATAAAGATAATATGCAAGTATGTCAATTATAGCTTCTGTAATTGCAATATCATTTCAAAATTTTATGTTAGGTTTATGTTTGAGCCAAATTTCAAAAAATACATTATAAGTTATTATCTTTTGTGGAGTTCAATACATTGTCATTGTGGTTTATGTTCAGATTTTTATGTTAGCTCTCCATCGTTGTAACTAATGTCCTCAACTTCTTCATGGATACCTCTTAGCAATTCTACATCTTTACTGAGCAAACTTGTTAATTTCTCCATATCCAAACTCACAGCCACTTCAGCCATCACAATTTCATTCAAATCCTCAAGACTGCAAGTTTAAACAAATAACGCCAATTTGAATTTTGGGGCCAAAACAAAGACTAATCCAATATCCCTTTACCCCTCCAAACTTCGGTTCTATTACATACTAATAATTATTTTATTTTATATACGAATCCCCAATAGTTTCTCCCACTTTCCATCTCATTTGTCTTTTCAAAATCATCAACAGGGGAAGCAAGCTAAAGCAGCCACCTCCTTCCTCTTTTTCTCCAATTTTTTTCTTTATTCATCCATTATTCTCTCTCTATGTCTATGCTTTTCTTCTTCTCATAGTCTTCTCAGTGTTGCCTAAATGGCGTCTTTGAGCTTCTTTTTCCCTTCTGGTAAGTCTTTTTGGACCGGGTTTTTTGAATGGATCCTTGTAGATGACTTGATTTTCAGTACTGTCTTTCAGTTTTTCTTCATTTTCTGATATGGGTTTTCTTTTTTAATTCATTGAATTAATGTTTTGATATTCTATTTATTGGTTCTTCTTATTATTTTCTGATGTGGGTTTGTTTTTCTTTTTTATTCCCTGCTAATTTTCTGATTTGAGTTTCTTTTAATTGGCTGTTTTTGATTGCTTTGTTTATTGTATCATGTTATTGATTGAAAAAGAAGTTTTGATTATCAATTTTAATTTTGTCTGTAACATCTCTCTAGGCTTTTTAGTAGTGAGGGCAGGGAGGAAAAATAGTTATGGATTTGTTTATTGAATGAAAATACTGTTTCCTTCCTTTCCTTACTCTCTGTTCTCTTCTCTCAACTCTTTCTCAATGGCCGGAGATGGGATTACAACTCGACTGCAAAAGGAGTTTGGCCACCTTCAATAGGAGGTTGCTAAGCTTCAAATGGAACTCCCTTCTCAATGGGACACCAAGTTGGATGGCGCTTGAAGGAGCTGAAAGATGATTTTCGGGGGGAGCTCAAGCTGGAGCTGCAAGGGTTGTTTGAGCGGTATTTGGGCACTCTAACTTGTACTTCCCCTGTTGGGGCAGTTTCCAGATAAAGGAAAAGGGATCTTAGGGGGCCCTCCACCGGGGTTTCCCCCCAAGGAGACTACCAATCTCTCCTATGGTGGATTTGGGCAGTATGAACACTTCTCACTGTTCGGGTAGGATGGAATCAGTTCAAAAATCCTATACGTTAGAATGTCCCCGATTTGATAGAACAGACTTCAGAGGATGGTGGACCAAGCTGGAGCAATACTTTGAGGCTGAGGCATTACTGCTAATGTCAGAGTCAGAACGGTAATGCTGCATTTGGAGGGAAAGGGCTTGGATTGGCATCATTTCTACACTCAAAGGCAGGGAGGGTTTCACATGATGACCTCGGACTCCTATGCTCACAGTCTGCGAAAGCGCTTTGGCTTGAGTTCCTTCCAGGATCCTATGGCTGATCTCGTGTCTTTGAAGCAGCAAGGATTAGTGGACTAGTACCATGACAGTTTTGTCAGTTTACTGAATCAGCTCCACTTTCAGAGACTTATGCCTTGAGTATTTTTATCAATAACCTGAAGGCTGAGATTGACCAATACTTGCAGTTGTTTAAACCGAAGTCCTTGGTGGAAGGGTTCTGGATAGCACGGCAGGTGGAGAGCGTTCCTCCAAACGTGATCTCTTAGCAGGATGGGGAACTTTTTCTAGTGTACCCTCATTGATGCCCTCGAACTCTTTTGTGACCAAGGCTAATGTGGCAACATTTCATACGGCACAAAATAATGGAACCATGGGGTCCAGTGGTCCAGTCAAGGGACCAATTTGATCCTTATCTTCAGCTAAGATTGAGGATAGAAAGAGGAAAGGATTATAGTTCTGGTGTGGAGCTAAGTACAGTTTAGGCCACAAATGTGTGAAGTCCCATCTCTACCAACAGCTGTTGGATCCCTGTTCAGATGGGAAAGGAGAAGAATTCCAAGAATGCCCTGATCAGCTCGAGGACATCACACCTGTTGAAGATGCTGCTAAAGGACCAATCCTGTCATTGCATGCTATCCAGGGGTCCTAGGGACGCAATACAATGAGGATTGCAGCATGTATTGGGGCTACTAAGGTCATCATATTGTTGGATTTCGGTAGCACCCACAATTTTATTAGTGCCAAGTTGGTTAGTCAACTCTCTTTACCAGTCAATCAGATGAACAAATTGAAAGTTACAATTGTTGATGGGGGTAGACTATCATCTTGTGGTATATGTCGAGGGGTGACTTGGAGGACTCAGAGCACCAGTTTTGTCACTGCCTTTTTTGTGTTACCCTTGAAAGGCTGTGACATGGTGTTAGACATTCAATGGCTGCTTTCTTTAAGGACTATTGTGTGGGACTTTAGCTCTCTGACAATGCAACACACCTATGAAGGGGTACCTTGTATGCTGCAAGGAATTATACTAGGGACCATCCAGTTGTAGGAGGATACTCACTCCACCAAGTGTTTTTCCCTAGTTGGTCATCTTAGGGGACCTTGTGCAATAGTGATGCTGCACCTATACAAGAATTTTTGTGAGTGGTCACTGTTTCCATTCTTGCTGAATTGCAAGCATTACTGGAAGATTATGCTGATGTCTTCAAGACACCTAAAGTGCTTCCTCCACCCCGCCTACAGGATAACAGGATACCACTGAAAGATGAGACTGCAGGGGTCAAAATTAAGCCCTATAGGTACCCTATTGTACAAAATAATGAAATGGAGAAGCTGATCCAGGAGATGTTGTAGGCTGGCATCATCAGGGACAACAATAGTTCCTTTGCTTCTCCCATTGTGATGGTTAAGAAAAAAATGGCAGCTAGAGGTTATGTGTGGATTATAGACAGCTGAAAAATGAAAGCGCTTTTGTAGGGAGGAGGATGATCCATGATAACATTATGGTGGCTCAGAAAATATTTCATCATTTGAGGCTAAGGAAAAAATGGAAGAAATCTTTGGTGGCGTTTAAACTGGATATGAACAAAGCATGTGACTGGGTTAAATGATTCTTTGGGCTGTCTTGGAAGAAATGAGGTTTGATTCAACTTGGATTGGATGGATCATGGAGTGTGAGCAGTGTTTCTTACACTTCGCTAATCAAATGGTAAACCAAGTAGAAGAATCAGTCCCTCTAGAGGTTTGAGATAAAGGCACCTCTTGTCTCCCTATCTTTTTCTTTTTGTTGTCGATGTTTTATCTAGGTTAATATCTAAAGAAGTGGAGTCTAGGTCGGCCCATGGGATCAGTCTTAGCAAGTCGTGTCCAATTGTTTCACACCTTTTATTTGCAGATGATTCACTACTATTCTTGGAAGCTAACCCCGTGAATTGCAAGTGAATAAAAGTAATTTTGTAGGAATATTTCTCTACTTCGGGTCAGAGGATAAACTTTGAGAAGTCTTCGATGATTTTTAGTGCCAATTCCCTTGCTTGCTTACAATAACAAATTTCTAGTATAATGCATATTTCAGTTGCTACTGATCCAGGAGTTTACTTGGGTGTGCCTGCCTTATAGGGAAACTCTAAAACTAATGCCATGGGATGTATGAGAGATAGAGTAATAAGTAAGCTCAAAGAGTGGATAAAGATGACACTTTCACCAAGGGGAAAAGAGATCTTGATTAGGGTTGTTGCTATGGCGATACCTACATATACAATGTCCTAATTTAAGTTTCCAAAGAAGAAGTGTGTTCAAATGAACTTTGCTATGGCTCATTTTTGGCGTGGACAAAAAGAGAATGGGAAATAGAATTCATAAGAGGTCATGGCATAAGCTTACTGAAGGGAAAAATCAAGGTGGCCTCGGTTTTCAGGACTTGAAATTGTTCAATTTGGTGCTCCCATCGAAACAGTGTTGAAGATTATTGCAGGGGCCTAATTCTCTTTGGGTTAGGACTCTCAAGAGTTTATATTTCCCAAGTGATAATTTCCTTTAATCTAAGATGGGATATCGAGCCTCTTGGGTGTGGAGCAGTTTGTTGGAAGGCAAAGAATTTTTGAATAAAACTTTGTTGTGGCAAGTTTGGAACGAAGAGAGTGTGCGTATTTGGGAAGATAGATGGTTAGTGGATTGCAAGGAAGGAAGGTCGTTAATCCCTGAACCTATTGCTTCTTCCATGCCTATTAGAGTGGTGGAACTAATGAACAAAGAGGAAGGAAGCTGGGACCTTTCTAGTATTGAAAGCTGGTTGACTGAGGAGGTTAAAAAGGCCATTCTTGGAGTTCCACTTTATAATTTTGATGAAAGAGATAAACTGGTCTGGCCGTATACACAGTTAACTTAGGTTACAAGGAGCTAAAACAGGGGAAGATGAATATCGTAGGTCTGACACTCTCTTCTTCTCATGTTGTTGATGGGAGAGTCTGGAGGGTGATTTTGAGTCTAAAGGTTCCAAGTAAAATTAAAATCTTTCTACGGAAAATAAGTGAAAATGCTCTGCCAACCTTTGTGAATCTCTTCGGAAGAAAGTGTTGTCAAAGCCCAATTTGTAGAATTTGTCATAATGAAGATGAGACTGTTGAGCATTTAATTCTGGGTTGTGAATGGGTTTGGGGAGTTTGGTTTGTTGCCGGAAATGAATTGAGAATAGTCGAGGAAATAATTTCTTTTGATAGATAGCTTGTGGCTATTGTGTAGCATATTGGCGAGAATGATTCATTGCTGATTAAAATTGTGTTTTCATGTTGAACTATTTGGAAAGCTAGATGTGAGGTACTTTTGGAGGGAAAGGCTTTAGATATTGCTACTACTGTTGGAGAAATTGAATCTGTTTCTAAAGAATATTTGGATTCACAGGAACCTCTCTCTAGGGACACTAGGAAAGATCTTAACTCATCCGATATGATTTGGAAAAAGCCCCCAGAGAGCTGGATCAAGATCAATTGCGATGGTGCATTTGATCATAAGACCAAAAAGTGTTGGGATTGGTGTCATTTTTTAGAAATGGGGAGGGCAAAGTACTTGCTGGTATTGGAGAAAAAGTATTTGTTGACTCACCAGAATTGCTAGAAGCTATTGCAGTTTGCAAAGGGGCAGAGTTGGCTGTGTGAAACAAATGAGAGAGAGTGATTTTAGAGACTGACTCAAAAGCTGTTGTCACTGATGCTAAAAAACAAGAGTATAATCGTAGATGAAAGTTGAGGCCCATCTTGAGTAGGTTGGAAAACTCAATCGGTATTCTGTCAATCAAACGAGGAGCTAATCAAGCAGCAGACTGGATTGCTACCCATGCCAAACAGGAGATGCTTTGTGAAGGTTGGATTCAACAACCACTAACTTCTCTGCTTTGTGAAGGGTTGGTTTCTTCTCTTACGAGCTGCCATTTACAAACTGTGTAAATGTTACACATTATAGCAATACAGATACAGGTGTTCCGTCTTTTGGAAAAAAAAATGTTCAAACTTACGTTTTTGTTGCAATAACATCAATATTAACTGAATTAATAGTAAAATGTTCTATTTTTAATCTTTAATAATAGGATCACGTGATTAAAATTAGAATAAAAAATGCAGATAAGATACCAACCTCACAGTTTCAACTTAATTTTGGGGATGCAAACAAAAGGTTTAACTATTACTCTCTTTCATTATTAGCAAATTATTTTAACATTAAATAATTAATAAAATATATTAAACTAAATAAGTTGTTAAATTTTATCACTTTATGTAGATTAGCTTTCGCCATCACCTGCACGTGAATATAGGTTTATTATTATTTCAAACTATTTTTTTTTAAACTTTTATATTCTAGTTATATATTTTAATTTAAACTTAAATGAAATACTTTATTAATTAAAAGATAAATTCCAATCTATTATCTAATTAGAATGAGATGTTATAATTTTTTTCAATTTTATAAGGGTGAATTTTTACCCTTTTTTTATTCCACACACGTGTTTTATTTTTTTAAAGATTTATTTTTACAATTTTACTATACTCTTATAAAATACTTGTCAATTACTAACAATGCATAAAAAGCTTTAAATAAATAAATCATTCAAATTAGGGTAAACTACAAAAATAGTCACTTTTGTTTGTTTCAAGTTACATTTTAGTCACTTATGTTTGAAATGTTACGTTTTAGTCACTTATGTTATTATTTTGTCACGAAGTAATCACTCTTCCGTTAAGTTCCGTTATCTCCCTAATGGTAATCCTGCGTGACAGTCCAACTAGATTTTAAGTGCCAACTTAGATTTCCTAATGGAATGAGAATAGATTTTTCATTAAATAAATTTGATTAATTAAAAATTTTAAACCCTAAATCTTAGTTTAAAAACCCTCCATCTCCCCTTTTTTTTAGTTTTTTTTTTCAATTGACTAAAAAAACTATTATCATCAAAATTTTTTATTCACGTACAAAAACAAAAGAGGATTCAATGGAGGGTCCATGTATGTCTTCTTCACCGACAAATTTATGTTCTAAAACTTAAAATGAAGTGGTTATCGATAAATAAGAAGATGATAATCGTTTTTGTTCCTAATCATTTTATTTTTCAATTCTTCACGTTCTTGAATAATTAGTTTCTCAATCCGATTTTTTCTGATCTAAATCGGCTTATTTGTTCACAATCCCTTTATGGGTATCCCTTTTTTCTGATTTGAAATTCTTTTAGTTCTTAATATTCATATCAAGAATTTTAATTTAGGGTTTTCATTAAACAATAAAAAATCTAATCTTTTGTTTTTTAGTATTGAATAAAAGAGATAGAGGAATGGAAAGAAGACATACCCGAACCCTCCATTGAATCCATTTTTATGAAGCAGTCAATTTGATTTCAACTATTTTGATTTTAATAATAGTTTTTCCAATCAAATGAAAAAAAACTATTGAAAAAAAGAAGAGACTGAAGAAAAATTAAAAAGAAGAGATGAACAGATTTTTTTAATTAAAAATCTATTTTCATCCCATTTAAAATCCAAGTTGACATCTAAAATCTAATTGGACTGCCACGTAGGATTACAGTTAGAGAGATAACGGAACTTAACAGTAGAGTGATCACTTCGTAACAAAATAGTATCATAAGTAACTAAAACGTAACATTTCAAACATAAGTGACTAAAATGTAACCTGAGGCAAATAAAAGTGACTATTTTTGTAGATTACCCTTCAAATTAACCATCACAATAATATAATTTACTTTATAAAAACAATAATTTTTAAATTATTTCCTTTATTTTATAAAAATAACTATCTTTAAATTATTTCTCAACTAAATTAATGTTTAATTAATTTATGACATCTAACTTAATATAAAATTTTAATTAACTTTTTATCATTTCTCAACATGACATCAATCCGGAGTAAGTTGAAATAATAGTATAGAGCAGATAAATCAATTCGTCTAAAGAAAACTGTAGAACGCCGTTTCGAATCCACCACATGAAGGGAGAAAACACATCTTTTCATTAAAGAGAAAATATCTTACAATTAAGGCTCAATGAAAAAACAAATCCAAAATTAAAAGAAAAAAATTTGAGACTTTTTTTTTTTTTTCAAAAGCAAGAAAAAAGAAAGATATCATTTACAAGATTGAGCACAGGATAAGATTACTTTCATCAATTTCGCAAACAAACCATAGTTCAGTAAAGTTTATACAACAAATGAAGGAGATAATGAGGAGCTCCTTACAAAGAATGAAGATGTGTTGTGTTCTAATTAAGCTATATGGTTTTGATGATTTGATTTCCCCAAATGCTACAATCCCAACTTTCTTGACATCCAATCTGAAAGATTTGCTATTACAAATCCAGCAAACACCTGCATTTCACCATCATAAAAATACAGTAAAAAGATAGCAACAAAGTTTTCTTACAAAAATCTAATATACCGACATTGTCTTCATCAGTGGAATTTACCTGAGCTGAGCCAAGAATGTAAATTGCCGAGTAATGACGGCTGTGAATGAGCATATCAGCCACCATTGCAAGAGGGATGGTAAGTGACATGCCTAATGTGGCTACTAGAGGAGTCGTCCACACAACACATAAGGCCCTAGAGAAGAGACGAATTCGAACAAAGATTAAGAATGTGTCAAACAAGAAAACCGTGACAGTTTGGAGCTGGAAGCAATTGGGAAAAGGGTGCGTACCAAAAATAGTCAGAGAGGACACTTCCAACAAAGCCGTTTGCGAGGACTACTTCATCCAATTTAGCAGAGTGTGGAATTGTAAATTTGGGTTCTATTCCCAAGGCTGTCAAAGGCCAAACTGAAACAGTATTTATAGGAATGATTAGTATGGTGATTAAACCTCGGGAAAGCGGGATACACTCTTGAGTAGAAAGTCCACTGATTTTTACAATAATTTAGAAACCGACAATGACATAGATTACCAAATCAAACAACTCTTACCAAGCCACCATAGTGCTACAAGTGTAAAGAGTCCAATATATCCAAACAATTTTTGAACATCAACCCTTTCTCCTTCCTCGCCTGCAAACTTCTTAAGCAGAACTGCAACATATTGGAGAAATGGAAGAGAATATCACAATTTGCCTTTAGAATGGATAATAGTGAATGAATTAAAATAAGATACTCAGCCAGACCTGTAAATAAGCCATATGACATGGCTGATAGGAGGCCAAAAAGATCGCCAACAAGAGAGCGTTTCCCATTGCTAAACACAAACATTAACTGTCAATGTTAAAAACATACATCACAAAGAGCAAGCTAATAAATAAAAAACCCCTAAGCACTAATAGCATATCCAATGAAACATATAACAACCGAACTGAACACTCAAACAACATGCATGATGCTGCTACAGTTATAGCCAAATGGAAGTACCATTAATTACAATATCGAAATGCTTTTAGTCAAAGTAATTTACTTTCAGCTGACTTTTTGGCCAAGTGAAAGAGATCTTCTACAGGATGAAACTTAATTATCACTTTTCATTTGATAATAACAAAAGCCCTGCAGTTCATCAAAGCAAGCAAGAAATATTTCAATTATAGAAGAAAGCCATCCCAATCACTAAAAAGCTTTTCTTTACCACAATCGAGAATACTGTTGCAGAAAGATGTAATGATTAACTAAACTGCTTTAAAAGAAACCAAAGCTACACTTGCAAAAAGAACTTCTGAGGCTGTATATAATCCACTAACTCTCTTGTTCAAAATATAGTGGCTTTGCATAAGCATATAGCAGGTATATCAGGTATACATGAATGGATATTTATGATAAATGGCATAGAGTTTTAGCAAGACAGCATAAATCCTGAATAACAAGCACCAAGGTTATACATGCTAAGAAATTAAAGATGCAAGGAACTTACACAGAACCTATAGAATCATCAGCAGCCCAAGTTTTTCCCAGAGTGGTCATGACAACACCAGCCATGCTGACAAATACAGCAACCACCTTTGCAACATTTAATGAATCTTGACCCAGAAAAGCACCAATAAAAAGTGTAAAAAGTCCTGAAGTAGAGGACAGCACTGTTGTACTTGCAACACTTGTACGTGCAAGAGCAGCATTTGATAAATACTGCAACAACCAAACACCATTATCAATAACTCTTTTAGTTCCTTTCTTCATATGATTCATATCCAAAATTACTGCAGAATCTTTCCCGGTACAACTCTGGAGAATCCTTTGCTTAATTTCCAAAGATACAGCGCCAAACTTAACTTGAGGCTAAACTTTAACAAAAAAAAAACGTGAAAAAGAAAAGACAGATACAAAAAAATTGCTTTGCAATTATTACCTCTGTTACAAACCAGATAGGAGCAATATAAAATCCAATGGTAGCAATCTCACTTGTAGTAAGCTGTTTGTCCTGTTTCAGAAACTGCACTTCATCTTTTTGTTTAGAAACCAACGGCTTACCCTCTATGTGAGGTGAAAAATCTGCATCACTGTCCTTCCTAACCAAAGTCCCTTGAAGTTCCATTTCATATATTTTGTGCCTTAGAGGAGAATTGAGTTCGTTGGAAGTCTCATCTGTGCTTTCTATATCTTTAACAGTTTTAGAAGAACGACGTCTTAGCAAGTTACATACCCAATCCTTTATAAACGCTATTGGAAGGTAAATTACCATAAGAGAAGCTCCAAGATATGTAACCGCAAATGGCTGCTTATAGTCAGCAAAGATATCCTGTATGCAAGATATCAGTTAGTCTGAATTGACTTGGCTTTGAAACTGTGTAATGCATTCCAGAAACATGATAACATGCAAGAATTTGGAGTTCGAAAAAGAACACAAAGCCCCAAAAATGTTCTAATCAACAACCATATAAAGCCCTCAAAATTGCACTTAGATATTATAAATGCATGGATTCTTCATTTTGATAGCTAAATAGAACTAAATTTTAACAGGTTTCAATCATTCATTGGCATTAAGTAATAATTGCATCTATGAGCTTGGAATAGCTGACATCGTGAAATACCATTAAATGCTATTCTTTCCTGAAAAGCAATTAAGAAACGTATTCCACCATTTAAAAATTAAATAAATAAAAAGACAGCCAATCAAGAATGAATTATGCAAACATATGACTAAGGCGAATTAGAAATGAAATAAAACCCAATTAATTAATTAATAATCAATATGAAAACATACGATGGGTTAATGAAATTAAATCGAAATACTATAACCAAAATTAATCAATACAAACACAACCGGTACGAAAATCGAAATATATTCGAAACTAGACCAAATAAATTCTTACAGGAGGCAAAAATAATGAGACTTAAACTAGAACAGAACACGAATAGAAGCCATAGATGATTCCCACATGATGGGACTTGAAACTGGAGGCTCAAGCGCCCAGGCCGGCAAAACAGCCAAGCCTCATTGGCATAAGGAAAGAACTTTTAAACGTTGAATTGTACATGAAATGTTAATAATTGCAGCAACCTAAAACAAACCAAATCATAAATAGAAGATGAACTAATTGATCAAGGACGCCCACAAATGCATAGTTATGGATAATTCAATTAAAATTAACAACTGAAATTCGGAGAATTTTTTCATAAAAAACAGAAGAAAAGAAAACTAACCTGGGTTACTTCTGCAGAAGTTACCCAAATAACAACAACGGTACCTATCAAGAACAAGCCAGCCTTATATCTCAAACCCATTACAGATCAGAGAAAGACCAAGATTCAGAAAAAAAAAAGAAAAAGAAAAAAAAGAGAGAACACAGGGATTTCAAAGATCTAACAGCTACAGCTAGATCTTTAAGCAAATTTTGGGGTTTTTGATCCGCCACCGACAAAGTAAATGTAAGATCCAAAATGGCGCAGGCTTCAATATTGAATCTTCAAGGAAAAGGAGATAGAATTGTAGGAGGCGGCAGGTATGGTATAGCCAAAAGAGGAGGAAAGACTCGCGAATACTACCCAAAAACAAAAAGTCTTATTAACTAAAACAAGAGAGAGAGAGAAGGATTAAATTGTAAATCAATTTCTCCTTTGCGGCAATTTAACTTTTCTTTTCTTGTTTTGCTCGTGGGTCAAAATGACACGACTCATATGATAATTATTTAAAAATAAAAGGTCTTGTTCTAAATTTAGTCCCTTTATATTTAGTTTATGATCGATGTAATTTACAAAAATTAAGGATAATCAGTTATTGGTAAACACATTTTAAAGATACAAATTGTTACTTAATTAGGTGAATTTTAGATTCGAAAAAATTAAAGTATAAAGATTAGTTTGTTATGGGTAAAAGTACTATGGAGATCTTTGTTTAAGAGTTAGATTGCAATTCGCTCATTTTACTAAAAAATAAGTAAATCAGTCTCTGTAAGATTAAATAGTAAATTGGTCTTTCAATTACAAATTTCATTCATATTTACTATTAAGAACTGAGTTCTTGTATATTAGCATGAGATACATGTGACACATCACGTATCACTGTTTAGTCATTCTATCAGCCATGGCAGCTTTTAATAATAGAAATTGATAAAAAATTTAACAAAAATAATCAATTTACTTATTAATCTAACGTACATGAATTAATTTACTCATTTTTTTAATAGAGGAGCAAAATGCAATCTCACGCTTAGTACAACAAACTCCATAATAACCATACCAATGTTATAAAATTTAGAAATATGCTAAAATAAGAATATTAATTTGAAAATTTTGTTTTATTTAATCCAGCCAGATAATTAGAATTTATTAATAAAATAATTTCCCAAATATAACTTTTCCTGATCTACAGTCCATAAAAAGATAAAATACACTAATCTATATGATTCAAAATTTTTAAACATTAACCTTATTATAAGTTATTATTATATTTGCTATGTTTTTATATAATGTTAAAAATATCCTCTCTATTCATTTAATAAGAGGATAACACGTTTTATCACATTAAAACTCATATCTTTCTACTTCAATAATAAGATACAGATCGATTGAACTAAGACTCAATCCATTCGATTTGAAAAAGTTAAAAGCTGGTGAATTAATTCTTTTTTATTGGATAAGTTGTTTTATTGCCTTTAATTTCTTTTCAGTTAGGAGGTTTATTTTATGTTAGATATGGCCAAAAAAACATTTCATTTTCAGTTAGATGTTTATTTTTATTTTAATGTCTTGTCTTCAATTAATTTCAGTTTGATGCTTTTCTGTTTCTTTGTCACCGCTTCAATTCTGAAATCAATGGAATCATAATAATATTTATTTAGTGATTAATAACGTCATCTCCGAAATTAAATTCGGAATGAAGTTTTTGGTGTTTATTCAACATCATCTACTGTTTCAAAAATACACGAAGTTTTCCCTTTTGAGGTCAAGAGTCAAACACTGCTCTCTTCAGGTCAGCCATAAATTCATCTGAACTTTGCAATTAAATCTAAAATGTTATAGAAATGTTAAATTTTGCAATTAAATTTAAAATTTTTATCCTGCCCTCACAATACAGTACTTGATTGTACAAGTGAAATCTGTATAAAAATTTACTTCTTCTATTTAATATTTAATTAGAATGTGATTTTACAAATCTATAAATAGACATAGTTTATATTCCTCTTGTATCATTCGAATTTGAAATAGTAAATTTTTCTCTTCTCTGCCCGTAGTTTTTCTTAAAATAATTTACACTTAATGTGTTTTATTTTCTTTGCAATACATTGTACTATCGATATTCTATTTTTCACGTTATGCATATTTAATTTATCTATATTTACTTCATCAAAATTCATCTTTTTACAACCTATAAACATTAATGTAGTGGTAAGACATATTCGAAAAAATACAAATTAAAAATTTAAAAACCATATTACTGAGAGAAATAATCTCAAATCTTAATATGAAGCTTTTCGGAATGCATGAATTTAATGATGAAAACTAAATTTTTTTTATTAATGTTGAAAAGAAAAAGGAAAACCCATAAATTCTAAAATATACTAGGAATCCAATGATGAAAACTAACCCTTAATTCTTATAGATCAAATTCTAGATTGCTGAAATGTAATTTACATTTTATATTTTCCCCTATTTTGAAAGTAATCCATTAATACAATGACACCCTTTTACATCGCATTAAAGTGAATGTTACCAACATTTAAAAGATAGATATATTTCATTTGCATTGCATTTTTCAGAGAAACATAAATAAACATAAAGAAGAGAGAGAAAGAGAAAGCTTCATCTTCTTTAAGTGGTCCCTTCAAGAAACGCTATTAAATCTTCTCATTCACTTGATTTCTATTCATCATTGATAGAAGCTTTTATCGTAAAATGAGAAAGAAAATTATTCAACCTCAATATTTTTTAGAGAAGTTTTTAAAGTATTATTTGTTGGATAGTTGATTCACCCCACAACATTTAAAAGTATAATCTTTTGGTGGGATTTTTTCTCATACTCTATTGAGAGCCAATTTGTCGTGAGCGATTACTTGAGGAGATTGATTCATAGAGTTAAGAGCACCTCTATCGGTGGCATCTGTAAGACATAGGGGATAGGTGTTAGTCTAGGACAGAGACGAAGTCATAAGGTTATTTTTGGGGGCCAAAATTAAATTATAAAATTTTAAATAGGTCAAAGTACAATGTTATCTTTGTATATAGTTGTTAATTTAGAATTTTAAAGGGATTAAACTAAAAAATTTCACCTTTGAGGGAGACAAAATGAATTTTTACTATTAAACTAATTTATAATTTAAAAAACTTTAAGGGATTAAAATAATAATTTATCATTTGGATGAGCAAGACCCCTGCCTACCCTTTAACGTCGTCCTTGGGATAAGGCGTATAGGCTCAAGTTTATGGTTTGAGTCCCCTAGCGCATAGGTCAAGTAATTTACATAATTACACTCACACCTTATATTAACTCATATAATTTGAGTATTGTAGATAGCAACAACCAACACATTCCCAACACTATGAACCTGCCTCCATGAGCTAGCTCAAATCTCATTAGCTCTCGACAAAGCATGAGAGACAAAACCCCACCAAAAGACAATATCTTCGATTGTTAGGGGATCAATCAACTATTCAACGAATGATATTTTAAAAACTTCTTTTAAAAAAAATAAACCTTCAACAAAAATATATTTATGAACTCGTATTAATTCATTTGTATTAAAAAAAAAACAAGTCAAACCCATTTTCTTAATAAGAACTAAGAATTTTTCTTTTTGGTAAAAAATAAATTTTATCTTCATAGATAAAAGCTTACGTTGATAGGGTTCCTAATAACAGATTCCACCAATAAAAAAATATTACATACTATATAATCTAAAATTTAATACTACATAAACAAAAATCTAACGTCCTTAAAATAATATAAAATTTCACAAACAATAAAATTATATAATATGAAATCGAACTCGATCATTAGATTTGACAAAAAAAAAACATCACAATAACTTCACTTTGACAAAAAAAAACATCACAATAACTTCACTTTTACTACAAGTTTATTAAGAGGTAAATGTTGGCCACGAGTTTTAAAGTTGTTCTATACCCAAAGTAAAAATCAAACTTTTGACCACGAATTAAAATAGGTAAGATCCTTATATTTCACTTAACTCTCGTGATTATTTTTAATTGTTTTTTTAGGAGCCAAACGGCTTTGATGATTTGTACCAACCAGCTAAGCTAAAAATAATAATAATTAACGGAGATGACGGAAAGTATTAGGTTGAGTAATAAATAAAACAAAACACAAATTGAATAATACAAGGATGATTTACAAAAATTTTACCTTCTAGAAAAAAAAATTGTTTCACATTTACATCATTTTCCTTGCCACAATTCATTTTAATTAGACAAGTTTTTCAAAATTGGATTCAATTGGTCACATCAATTTTTCTCGATCGATTTATTTAGTTTAATTGATTAAATTATAAAAAACGGTATAAAAATAAAAGGTAGGAAAAAAATTATTTAACCGAATATTTAAACTTGATTTGATTGGCCTATATTACTCGACTAATTCTTGATACAACCAATTTAATTAACCGATCAAATCTGATTTTGAAAACAATGAAACTAGTGCTGGAACTTAGTACATTGGCTTGGTTTTTGTTTAAAATTAGTATATAAACTGGAACTACTTTTTTTAAAAAAATATTTTCATCTTTTAGAAAAAGATATTATTTGAAAAAATAGATGCTTTTTTGTTTTCATTATATTAAATAAGAAAACCGATCACCTATTTTTATGAGTCTTAACTTAATTAGTATGGTATTGTTGCCAGTGCAAGAGGACGTAAATTCAAGTGTGTTGAAGCGCATTATCTTTTTATTTATAGATTAGGGAGGGACTATGAATAACTTTAAGTATTGTATAAAAAAAAAGCAGATATGATAAAAGAACCTATAATATTAAAAAAATATTTAAAATGGAATATATTAATTATTGATATTCCTCGGTACATGGCATATTCTAGAGAGTTGTTTATTTCATTTGATTTATTAGAGTATTTTATGGAACTACATTTCAGTCATGCTCTTTTGGAGTAAGAAACTAAAATAAAACTAAACTATGGCAACGATGAGATTGTTGTTTAAGCATCATGGAAAGTGTGACCCTCCTTTCTCCAAATCTATGCCTCCTTGTTCTCTTTTTGTGATAATTCATTAGGATTTATTATGATAGATGTTTTGTAATATGCATAAAAAAATTAATTTATATAAAAAAATATGTTTCAAGTCCTTATATTTTTTATGTATCTGGAATCACTCTCTTTACTTATATTTTTAAGAATTTAATTTTTCCACTTTTCAAATTTAAAAATATAAGTTCAACCGTTAATTTTGTTAAATTCGATACTGTGGTATTTTAAAATAAGAAAAATACTCAGTTAATAGTGGGGTGAAGTCAGAAAATCTTTTTGGGGAGGGACAAAATTAAATTATAATTTTTTATGAGAACTAAGATACAATTTTATCAGTATTTTTATAAGGACTAAATCCTAATTTTATCATTATTGGGGCCAAAATACAATTTTACTATATATTAACTTATAACTTTATAAATTCCAAAGGGTTTGAAGGGTAATTTTTTCATTTTAGGGGGATGGGTCCCTACTAGCCCATCGATGTCGCCCGTGCCTAGTAGCCATATAACAACAAAGAAAATAACATTGTAATTAGGGATAAAGCCAAAAAAAAATAATTTGGGGATGGAATTAAGTTATATATTTTTACGATAGTAAAAATCCAACATCACCATTTTTAGTAAATTATTTATTTATAAATTTTTAAAGAATTAAATTAAATTTTTATCATTAAGAGATCAAAGTCAAATTTTACTATTATTAATTTAAAATTTTATAAATTATAAAAGAACTTAAAAAGAAATATCCCACTTTAAAGAGGATGGGTCTCCTGCCAACTCCTTTCTTTATCTTGATTGAACTTATATTTAATAAAATAAATTTATTTTAAAAAATAAAGGGATTAAATTTTAATTATGTAATACTTTTTTTTATATGGCGTAATGGGATGGTATTTAAAAATTGTTAATTGCTTATCTTCATGGTTGGTATATTACATCAAAGGCCACTCAGCTGGAATGTGGTTACCAAATGGCAATGCATAATATGGTAGGTGGCTATTAACTTTTCCACTTACAAGTTGCAATTATTTTATTATTCTTTTATACGAAATTGCAAAAGAATTCTCTTTAGCATTCCTATTTTATGGGATCAATATAGGTTAATTGCATAAAACATCTTCAAATTATTAATAAAATTTTAAATTAGTCTTTAAAATTTTAAATGTTTCAATTGAACCCTTAATTTAAAGTGGCATTCGAATCAAATCCTCCTATCAAGTTAGTCGTAAACTTTGGTTCTAATTGCTAATAACGCAATTAAAAAATATTTTGTTTATGTGTTTGAAAAGGAGATCACGTCAAATCCGTATTGGTAGTTAACGCTAAATATTACAACTGGCCTGACTAAAGGATATAATTGGAACGATAATTTAGTTTGGGGATTCAATTGGAAAGTTTTGAAGTTCAGGAGTCATTTTGAAATTTGACTCATAGTTTAGGAATGCTTGATACAATTAATCATATATAATATGATAACCTGTCCCATCTCTATTAGTATTAAATTGGTCAAAGTATCCGTTAAGCTCCTCTATCATAACGATTAAATCAAATTAGTCCATATAATATTAAATGAATTAGTTTAGTTCCCATACTATTAAAAATAATAAAATAAAATCATATTTTAATAGAATTAATAATTATTGTTTAGAAAATGACATGAAAATTATTATTTTTCATTTATAATTTAATTCTAGATAAAAGATTTCATTTGTAAAAACTATAAAAGCTTTCAAAATATTATCTCTATTAAATAATAAATGATATTTTTTAAACAGAAAATATTATCTGTCTTAAAATTTAGTCTTATTTGATTTTTTTAATGATATAGAGATTAAATTAATTAATTTAATAGTAAAAGGACTACTTTAGTACAGTCCCTATAATAGATGACTTGTCACGTATTTTCACCATATTAAATTTGATGGTTTTTGGCCAAAGTTGAAAAAAAAATCATGTCAATCACGCTACTAATTTAATGGCAAAACTTATGTAGCTTTCAAATTAATTAGGGTTGGATTCTATGTTTGTAAATCTATTTTCCCTTCCAATTATTTACTTGTTTATGTTATTTGTTAAGCTTTGTTTGAGTTACGATATTCAAACGGTCGGTTCGACTATTAACTGGATTATATAATTATTTAACTGTTAACCGAATTAAATTTAAAAAAATAATTGTACTGAATTTTATATATTTTTATTTTTAATTAAAATAATTATAAAATATATAAAAAATACATAATATATGTTTTTGTCTTGAAAGTTAACTGAATAAACTGAAATTTTATATCTTAAAACACTATATAATTAATTGAAATATATATTTTTATCTTGAAAGTTAACCAAATTAATCAAAATTTTATGTTTTGAAACAATACATAATCAGAAACAATACATAAATCTTGAAATTAATAGATAATTAACACATAATATTAATTATCAAGTTCAGTTAATTCAATTAATTACCCAATTTCGAACCAAATTAACCGATAATTGAAATTTCAAAAGACCATTAATCAACCTTCGATCACACTAAATTCGATCACTGATCGATTAACCGAATTAAATCGATTCGACCAATTAATTCAATTTTAACTGAAATTTAAACACTCTTAATTTAACCACCAACTTAATTAGAAAATTAACAAATGACTAACTTTTTAAAACAAAAAATAAGTCAATTTATTTAAAAAATAAAAAAAAATTCAGTGGCACAAAAATTTAAACTATTAACATTACCAACACACGAAAATTTAATTAACAATTTAATTTTGTTATTTTTTATTACTTTATCAATAATTATTATTTAAAAAAATCACTGCTTAAATATTTAAAATTTTAATATATATTTAAAAACTCACATAGAAAAATTGTTCCCTCTTGGCACGTATAATGGATCAGATAAAGCTCATAATAAAGACAACGTACCTTGAAATAATTCTTTGATATAAGCTTTTGTTTTTGCTTTTGTTGATGGTACATCTATCATGATTTAACAATTAGGTGAAGTATACTCTAGACCTATCTAATTCCATTCAGAACCAAAGACAAATGCGTTACATAAATAGTGAAGATCATGTATGTTTTATAGTGTCTTCAATTTTAATAAGCTAATTATTTATATAATATTTGTATATTCGTCTTATATTAATATTGTTTTTACCATATTTTAAATTTTACAAATAGTTAATATATTGTTTGGTATCTAAATTTAATTTTAATGTTTAATTTGACACTCAGATCAAACAATATCATGTGGTTTTATGAATATTTGACATGTATTGAACGTTAAATTTAAATTGAAATATTTAAATTAGACAAAAAAAACTTAAATAGTATTAAATTAAAAAAACTTTAATACCAAGTTTAATAATAAAACTAAATTAATTATTAAAATCAAATTTAGATATATTAAACCTTTTAAAAATATAATATTTTTGGAAGAAGTGAAGCTAGCAACGTATATTGGTTTGCTTGCCAGACATTTTAGTTCAAAGTTGTCTGCTGAATGTGTAACATTCGATCCTAAAAATGGGTCATGAATAAATATTTTTTTCATTCTTCATTGCTTTTCTTGTTTAATAATTTTTTTTTGAAAGTGTTTGTTTTGTATAAATTTTTTAATTTTGTTTATGCATGTATTGTTTTTACAAGTGATTTTAAAAATTATTTTGTCGTCATATTCTCGAGTTTGATAGATACTTAGTTCTTTTGTCAATTCTATCACCGCTTTGGACCATTCAAGTTGATTTTCTTATCATGATAGGTACTTATAATCAATTCAAATATATTGTACTTGAGTTGGGACAAAATCGATTGTTAATTTGTTCTAATGTTATATTAATGTTGAGGTTGAAGGTTTTGTATGTATTGTTATGAAATTTATTTTTCATCGTCCAATGAATTAATGATGGTTATTTCTCATTCAATGAATTAATGATCTTTCTTTCTTTTTTTTTTTAAAATCAATTTTTTGATATAGTGAAAACTGAGTTTTGTGGGCTAGTCCGAGGTTTTGTGTTATGTTGCTCTTCTTGGGCTTTTGAAAGAAGCTTGTCGGCTTGCGTCTTGTTTCCTTTTGGTACATTCAGTCTAGCTCATTTTTCATCTGCAGGTGTGTTCACTTCGAGATTCAAATGGACAATGGGTTACTAGATTTAACAGAAACTTGAGAGTCTGTACGATTAGTCAAGTTGATGGCATGCTATGATAAACTCAGGCTCCTTTAAATAGATGTTTATCGTGTTTAATTTTATAACATTTAATTTTATCGTGATTATTATTTTTATACTAATTACAAATAAATATACCACTTATTCAAAAGCACCTTCAATCTAAATTAGAACAAAGGATATACAAATGTTGTCCTCGAATATGACAATAGCGCTACTGTCCACATGCTTAATGGTAGGGAAGAGGAGGCTTCCAATTTTTCCATAGCAAGAAGTATACATGAGCTTAAAAAGAGGCAATGGACTACCATTTTGGATTACCCACCTATGGGTTTAGGGAATAAGCTCTTAAAAGATTGTATGGGATTACTTATATGTTTTAGACTGTTGTGATTTTTTTTAAAAAAAAATACCTTTAGTACTTCTTGATATCGATATCAAATAAATTAATTTTTCTAAAAAAATTAAAATAATTTAATCTTTATCAAATTTGAGAGTGAGCAAATTAAGGATAATTATTTATTGAATTAATGTTTTCTATAAATTATATCTAATTTTGATTGGTATAATAACAAATATATCTTTCAAAGTTTACACATTTTGTCAATTTGGTATTGCTTTAACAAATTTAACCCACAAAGTTTGTGTAAATGTTGATACAAAATTTGTTGAATCTTTTAGAATCAAGACCAAATTGACAATATAATAAACATCGAGGGCTAATTTTATTATTATATCAATCAAAATTATGTGTAATTAATTGAAGACATTAACACAGTGATTAGTTGTCTTTAGTTACTCACCTTAAAAATTAACATGAATTAAATTGCTTCGATTTTTTTATAGGGACAAATTTACTCGATATCAAAATTGATATCAAAATTGAAAGGGATTAAAAAGATTTTTTACTGAATTTTTTTAACCCAAAAAAATAAAAGTTTATTTTTATACACAGCATTTCATATGTTATATGTACAAATTTGAATCCTTAGCTTTATATATTTACATATTCCTAGGAGCGATTTCTATGGTTATTCACAAACGAACCCTGTTTTTTTATTTTTTTATTTACAATCCCTCTCCCTCCATCCAAGTGATTTTATTTAAACGAACTTCACTAATTGGTAGGGATAAAATTATGAGAAAAGCGTTGGATTTGAGACTTAAGAACGTCTCCAAGAGAGAAGAGTCCCGGCGACCTTTGCGGTGGCGAGCTTGACAGGCACCAACCTTGCTGACTGCTGCTGCCACCCCCACCATCGTTCTTCACTTCAAAGTCTATAACGTCGTCCATCTCTTTCTTCACCAACTCCACCACATTTGTGTCGACTTCATTCCCCAAAATGTCTTTCAAGTAGAAAGCATTCACTGCCTTTTCTCCTTGGGTTTTCACATCTGCTCTTACTACACTCAGGCCGTTTTCCCTTAGAACCCGAGTTATGTCCGACAATAACCCGACCCGATTCTCTGCACTCAGTTCTAGTCGAACCCCCTGATTATGATTCATTTGCCATCAGAGAAAATAATAAAATAAATGCATAATTACTTTTTTGGTCCCAAACTTTATAAAAAAATCATTTTAAAGTTGGAGGCAGATTATACCAAAAATAAAAGATTGTAGCATTATACCTCGCAAACCCGTCGCTCAATAGCTGCTTCCAAGCATTTTATAACCTTCTCTTTCTCACTTTCAGAACTCAAAGCGTTTCCGTCTACATGTCTTATGAAGTATTCCTTTATTTCATAACAAATGGTAATGCAAATAAGAGAGTTTAAAAGAAATGAAGCAAAAGTTGAAGAGAAAACTATTAATATACCTGCAAGGATCTGCCATCGCGGGAACTGATTGATGCATGGAAAATCACGTATTGCATATCAGTAAACGTACACACTGTATCAAACATGAGCCTGGGTCTATCTTTACATTCAATGCTGACGATGGAGTACCATTTTTCGTGACAGTTCTCAATTGATACAACCGTTTTTCTTCCTTCTTCATCACCGTCTGATCTTGGTGATGGTGGCGGCGTCATTGCCACAAATTCTGGCCTATGGAAATCACCTGCTGATAGCATAAGTTGGTGTAACCTGCGTTCCACATCGGTCATATTGGTCCCTTCACCAAACTCAGCTGTCTTGACTTCTTGTGGGCTGGCTATTTCCGACTCACTTTGGGTAGGTGTAGTTGTGGCTCGTAGTACAGTGGTGAGGTGGCCCTCGATGGTGGCAAGGCGGTGGGGATCGTCGATCGGGGTGTCGGTGGATTGATCGGAAATGTAGGCCACGCAAGCCAAACGAGCATTGTGGCTCCATGCATGTGCCTCGACAATGTTACAGTGGAGATCAGCTAAGGCTGCTGATATCTCCGAAAATAGACCCGGTCGATCGGTTCCTTTCATTTCTATAGCGGTGTGCTCGCTCAGTTGATCGGAGTTGAATACGTCATTGCGATAGGTCATGGCCTTCACCGTGTTTTCGATCTCTCTAACTGTACCTATGGCCTGTGTCATTAAAATTTTAAGTGAAAACTCTCTTTAGGTAGCATGCATACATGCCCTTTCAAATTAGTCCTAAACTTCGTTATAATTAAAATTTTAAAATAATCAGTATTGTACTAATAAATTTCTTCCATCAACCTAGATGTTAGTTTGGGTGTACCTACTATATTATAAGAACAACTTAGATGTAACATTAAAAGAAAGTTTAATTAGCAAACTGTTGACTAGGCTGACGGAAGTACCTCATTGATACAATAATGATATTTCGAGGTCAATTAGAACATTTTGATGTTTGGGACCAAATTAAAATCTCAGTTATAGTTTAGGGACGTTTATTGGAATTAATCCTATGAAATAATTAATAAACATGCAGGCATCGAACTCCTTCCATATTCACCTGCTGGATATAGTTAATTACATTTTGATCTCTGATTTTGTCGCCGTGCTCATCTTTAACATGAAAGACTGCAAATAAAAGACACCAAAATAAGCCCCCAATATATTGTATAAATGAATTAAATCAGTGAGAGGATTAATATATGTATACCATCCATGAACCATCCAGCGTCAGAGGAAATGTAACTTTTTAAGATGGTAAGATTAATATTTGTCAACACCTGCACCACTTCCAGGAGGATCCCTTGCTTGTTCACGCTATCTACCTGCACATACCATCCATAATCACAATACATACATACATACATGCATGCATGCATGCATGCATGCTTACCTTTATCACCGTGCATTCCTCCATGCTGTCATTGTCAATGCAAACTCTACATCTGAAAGGCAGCCAAGGTATATATATATATATAGGTTCATAAGATGGCCATAAGTCAAATAATAGTGTAAAAGTGGTTATATTAAAGGTATAGATTGCTTACGGGGGACCATATATTTTCTCTGGGAGATTATCAAATTCAGGATCAAAGTAAGGCCAACAAACCATCATGCTGCAAATTTATCAAAAAAATATACAACTAAAAACAACAGTCGACACAAACAAACAAACAAACTTGTAAGAAAAGCAAGAACAACTTACAGTACAAATGTAGTTTATAAATGACAGTGGAAAAGGGAAAAAAAAACCAAGCTGATAAACCAACCCAGTAATGGCGCAGATGGTCAGAGAAGAGGAACCGAAGGTGATTTCTTTCAGTCTTTTTTTTCTTTTTTCTTTTTGTCTTGTCTCTTTCTCTTTGAAGAAGAAACAAGGAAGAAGAACACCACGAGAAGAGAGAAAAGACAGCTTCGGTGTTCCAAATAGAAGGGAGGAGAAATAGGGGTTGGGTTTTTATTATTATGAGGGTGGTGATTGGCTTATGGTATTAGTAGCTTAGGTTAAATAGAAACAATGTGGAAACCTTAAAACCGAGTGGAGGAGATTGGTTTGAATGAATGCTTTGTGGAAAAGGGTGTGTCTGAGAAGGGACACGTACGAAAGTCAAATGCATTGGTGGTTTTAACACCATCTTATTGGAATCTCAATTAGGGAATGTTAGAATTTAATATCTTAATTCACGATTTAGCATTTAAGTATATATATATATAGTTATTTTATAGTTAATATATATATTTTAAAAAAATTTGTAGGTAATTTTAACTAATGAAAAAGCGTTTTTGGTTAATAAAGAAAAAGTAACGTAATAATTAAATTTATTTAAAATAAAAATAGAAAAGTGTAACATTAAATATTTAAATATTAAAAGCACTTTTAAAAAATAAAAATAGAAAAGTGTAACATTAAATATTTAAATATTAAAAGCACTTTTAAATTTGATCCATTGTCGATTATCAACGTGTTGCTATTAGAACATATCACATGTTATTTTTAAAATTTTTTAGTATTATATATTATATTGATTAAAAATTAAAAAGATTAAATATAATATATAAAAAAATTTAAAAATAGATTTTTTTTAAATTCTAAAATATATAATTTTAAATTTTAAAAAATCAAAATAATATATAAAAATGAATATTGTTATAAAAAATTTAAAAACAATGTATTTATATTTCAAGTAATTGCAAAAAAAAAAAACTTGAAATTTAACTACCTTTTTAGAGCTTTATAATTATATAAAAAATATTTTTAGACCTTTTTATTGTTTTTTTACAATTTTTTTACATGTTTTGTAATAATATTATTAGTTTCAACTAATTTCTTTTCAATTATTATATTTTTTGTAAATTTTATTTTCATAAATTATATTTCTTTCTAGATTTTATAAATATTTTTATCAAGTTTTATATATTTATTTAATTTTTTATATTTTTAAATGTGTATATATATTTAATAAAAGAAAATATATATATATTTTTTACATAAAGACGCAAATTGACTCTTCCAAAAAATGGACTACAAAATATAATGGAAGCATACTTTAGGTACCAAATTGAGAAATTGAGTGTACTTTAGATATCAAATTGGGACAAAAAAAGTTTAAATATCAAAGTGGGAAAACAAGTATACTTTAGGGGCCAAATTGTGAATTAAGTCAATTTATTATTCATTGAATCATAAATGATATATCGGTTGATGTCAATTTTACATTCGAATTTGAAAAATTTTTGGTGAGCCCGATGCCTGGAGTAACTAAGAGTCTTGACCCCTTAAAATAGGAGATTTATGTTTTAATCCCTTCAAAAGTTATAAATTTATATTTTAATATATCGTAAAATTACATTTTAGCTTTTAAAATGATACAATTTTGATTTAATTATATGAATCTTGACCCCCTTAACTTCATTTTTAATGATATGACATAATATAATTTTACGAGTGATCGTGTGTGGAATTATAGAAGATTATCGGTAAATCCAGAGGCAATTTTAAGGGGGGCTGGCATGGGGCCCGACCCCCCTAAAATAAAAAATTATCATTTAGGCTCTCTAATTTTTTTAAAACTTTAAATTAGTAAAGGTAAAATTACATTTTGACCTCTTAAAATTATAAAAATTGGATTTAATCCTTTAAAAATGATAAAGATATAGACTATAAAAAATTAAAATTTCATTCGTACTGGCTTCGCCCATGGCTAAATCAAATATAAATCTTTTAAATATTTTATCTAATTTGAATTGGAACCATCCTGCGGTTTTTGTCAAACCATTAGCACTCTTAAGTCGTTTTGCCTACGCCGAGATGGTATCAAACCCTCCATCTTAGCATCAACAAATGGTGTAGAGCATATTCGTAGATCGGAAGAAAATAGAATCAATAACACTTTATTACTACTCTCCAGAATGACATAACAGCCTCGTACACAGGCACCTTAAGCATTAGGAGGAAGGGGGTAGTATTTTGCCACTCGCCAAGCCAAGATTGATCTTCCTAAAGGGGAAGGGTTATCTTGACGTAGGTCTGCTTCTGGCCTAGATCAACCTAAGTTAAATGGAGTCTCTACCATCCTGATTAAAAAATCAAACATGAAACTTCATACACCTTAAGATTCATAGGACGAAAAGAGCATTTTTGAGGTCCTTATACTCATTATGCCTAGCATTGAATAGACCGGGTATTCACCCTATCAATATCTCAAATCAATGATGGGTTCGATTCGGATCTTGCCTAAACGGCACCCGAATCGGACCGAACCATTTGTCAGGCTATTGTTCTCTTGTTTTGTTCCTTCAAAGTAATGGAGTAAGACATCGATTTCTCAAAAAGATTAATTCTTTTGATTGCATGATAGACTTCCCCGAAGGATCAGTCACCCAGGCAAACCAACCCTCCTCCAAAAGGAATTGTGCTATGCCCCCCAATCCCTATAAAGCGAAAGAGCTGCCTGGTGATCCCTAGGTTGCAGCATGTCCGGTCGTTAACTCCTCCCGCCGCTGCCGCCGTTTCTAGGACCGGCCGACGCCTCACCTGCACAGGTACCTACGTAGTGTAGTGTCGGTCGCACATTCAACATAGCGTTCGGACTCATGTGCCTTCCAGAACCAGAGGTCTTCGAGCCTGCTGCGTACGATTAGCCAGCCTTGCGGCGACAAAAGGATTAGACGTCCCCCCATGCTACGGTTCCCTGCGGTCCGAACCCGGTGCCGCATTAGGTTAGGGGGCTGGGCGAAAATAGCTCCTCCGCATCCCAAAGCGCACTGCCCTCCTAGGCGCGCAACACTAAGTAATCTAAGCCAACCCACATTACTGACTAACGGACCATAGAAATAGAAATAGAATAAGTGAAAATTTGCGGACCGCAGGTCAAATTCCACCATGATCAAAGGTCAAGTTGGTGGTATTTAATTTGGATCGAGAAGTCCAAGTGTAGTCGAAACTCACAGTGATATTTAGTCGGAAGACAATCCCACGATTGTTATCCCACTGAGTCGCCATCTTCTTATATATCAATCCCCAAGCTATAATCAGACCCTAAACTTCATGATTTATTGGCATGATGTTTCAAAATATAGCCATGAAATGTTGAAGTTGAATTTCCTGGGTAGTTCTCAATTCATCAATTATTTCTAAAGAAAAAGGTTGTAATTAGAAGAATCAAGGAGTCAGTGGGTTATAAAGTTCTCAAATCTATATAAAATTTTTATTCAACTAAATTTTTAAAATTCGGTGACAGTTGCAATTGGAAGACCCAAACATCTTATATACAGAGGAAACATATATTTAAAATTCGTAAATATATCAATTTGCACACCTTTACAGCTGTAAATGTATCGTAAGATCATTCAAAGTTAGATTCGAAAATAAGCAGGGAATGCATCCTTGAGTTGGTCGAAGCAAATTTAAGTATATTCATTTCATTTTTAATGGATAAGCTCTAAATCATATCAATTTTTCATCTCATATAAAAGAAATATGAGAGGAAAAGTAAAATGCAATCCAACTATTATTTAAAGAATCTGCTTAGTCAAGAATATGCTTCCGATATGGTTGTTGAAATGGAAATGCTTATTACATATTTCAGCCCTCATTCACTGTACAAGTCCAATATGTGACTAAAGATTAACATTTATTACAAAAATACTTTCCTTCTGTCTTTGACATTGTTCATTTGAATGGCTTCCGTGTCCATTAATAACTTGTAGAGCATTGCTTAAATTCAAGCTACGAAGCCCACCACAAGTTAATGTTACAGATCAGTGCAAAACATTGCAAATTGCTGTATCAGAGGTTTTTCTTACGGCTCGTCATTGTTTCTGTTTGTAGTAAATCATGCAATGAAGGATCCGAAGAAATTAAAAGAAGTAGAACAAAGTTGTCGAGCAACCTACATTTTAGATTACTTAATTTAGTATCAATTTGAACCTTTAGTTTAATCAAATTACATTATTGAACATCTAGTATTAATAAATTCAGCCACTTTAATTAATTCTCATGAAAAAATTGACTTAAAATTGGCAAGTGACCCAGAACTAATTTTGTTTAGAAAATAAATCAGATCTGCATAATAAATCCACTTTCACAAAATTAGATTGAATGTGCTAGTAATAAAAAAATTTAATGAAATTAAAAGAATATGAATTACATTAAGGTTGGTTTTCAAAAGGTTCTGGTTTACTTAATAGGATGCATTTTCCAGTGGAATGATCACTCCTATTCAAGATAACGATAGCTTGAATCCATTTCAAGGAATTTTTAAATAAGTATGGTTTAGCTCTTCGCATGAAACACCTGAGGGAAGCTGCAGTGCATTTTGAACAGAAAACACGATGTAAATTCGAGGTGATTGTTCTTGATTAACATCAAAGAAATCCCCTCACGATATATACTACCTCCAATAGTGTAAAGATTTCAAGCGCAGGCATGTCGACCGACGGACCAATGGCATTCATGTGTATAACCCAGTTTATTGTTTGGAACACTTAAAAGCTTGTGAGTCTCAATGTACTCGCTTAAAATTTATTGAATAAAAGTCAGATTGCATTATTCTTCTAGAAATATAAGAAAAATTCAAAAAGTAAACTAATCATTTTGTTAAAATTTTCTTCCATTTCTATTATTACAAATTGGTTCACGAACGTTGGCATAAAATACATATTATACGTAAAATGTCTTTGTCCGGTTATTCTGTCAATCATGCCAATTTTTAACAGTACAAATAGATGAAAATTTTAATAGAAAGAACCAATTTGCACTTTGACCTAATATATAAAGATTAATTTATCTATTTTTGGAGTAGAAAGAACAAAATATAATCTGATTCATAGTATAGGAACCTCCATAACACTTTTGCCAAGGTCCTTATATACAAGGAAGAATGTTTGGTTTAGGGAAGCTCTTTTCAAACAAGTTATTTCTGTAAGGAGGGAGACAACCTTAATATATAAAGGGTGAGGGTAAAGAATTATCTAGGAATCAAAACCAAAGCTGATGTCAACAAAAAACTTGAATTCAAATATTTTTGCCACTCCATTTAGTCAACAAGACAGCCTTTTTAATTCAACTGATCATTGATTGCAGGTAAGCTTGAAGCTTTGAGACGGTCAAACTTTGAGAAACACCACATTTACCCCTTGGACATGTAATTTCATAATTCATTTTCATAATTTGAAAAACCGCGGCTGCCCTTTCATGAGAAAGGATGTTTAAAGATCATGAAGAAAAATAAAGGGACAAGTCAAAATTTAAATATCAAACTTGTTGCATTTTTACAATCTACAGCTTTTTTGAGTGAGCTCCCATGATGTTTGTAATGCATGTAACCAAAGGGCATACCTTGATAACAAGCAGTTGAGTTCGCATAAACATTTGTAAACAACTTGCACATCAGTCTAATGTTGTTTGTATAACTAAAAAAACTTCAAAAACATACAAAACAGGAGTAGCAATGAAGAAAAATATAGACTTTTAACCCAAAAGTAAACACACACACACCATAAAGTTCGAGTAATCAAGCCATGTCTTCAAAACAAAACCAAACAATTTCGAATTCCTAAAGAAACATGGTAACACAGGAACAAGCATAACATTTCTAGCTCTTCACATTGAATAAATAAACAATAAAATCAACTCAACTCAACTCAATATAAATATTATATATAACTAAAAACAAACAAATAAAACTATAAGCAAGAGGAAAGGGGGCAAGTACCGAAGGAGTTTGAATCTCAAGCTCTTGACCTCATTTTAGGCATGAAGGTAGTGTGATCCCACGGCAAACAAAAGCCAGCACAACATAAATAATTATTAGGAGGAGGATTATTAGAGCAACCCTGCAATGTGCAAAGCAAGTTAGTGAGATATAAATTCATCTAATCCTAGTACCTCTTCTATTTCCAGGAGCAAATTTACAAAGAATGCTAACTGTTCATGTAGACATAAAAAAGTGAGGTTAAATGGTTCAGAAAGCATACGTAAGTTTGACGTTTCTCCACCATACTGTGTTTCTAAAACGGCGAGTTTGCTTTCGGAAGCGAAAGGTATTTCCTTGCATGTTGGCAGTTTTGTCAACCAGCAATTCTAACCGATCACCTCTCTCCAAAACTTTATCAATATTCTCTATCATTACGTTTCTCACCTATTAGAATACAATAAACATCATGAGAGCATGGTCTCAAAAGAAAAAGAAAACAAAACATGTAAGTTGAATGCCCTTGATTGAAAAGGCAATAACTGCAGGTGACAATTAAATCTAAGGATCACCTTAAATGTGACATGTTAAATGGTCTGTAATAGAGATCAAAAAGGAAAATTGATATTCCATGTGATGCAAACAACAATATAGTTAATCCTTGAAGTAGGTAAAAGTTCATCCTTGTGCATTCAAATGAACACCACTGTTCTCGGATTGAACACGAAAAAGAACCTTTTAATGAGAATCTAGAAATAAAAGAATTGATAACCAGCTTCAAAGAATTTAAAACCTACCTGACTCATTTCACCTTTTAGTCGATTTATCCTATCAGCATTAGGGTCACTCGAGTAGTATTCCATTTGTTGACTCAAAACCCTTGAAAATTCATCATTCATGCCATAAGGAAGGGCTGAAAAGACAGCTCGGCCATAAGTCCTCACAAATCTCTGATGAATGTCTTCAAGAAATGCAAAAGGAATGCGCCCTGCAAAAGATAAAATAAACACATCCGCCATATTCAAACAATTTATTATCAGAAAAGTTTGGACCATAGATTTCTTAGCAAGAAGAGAAAAAATGGAAAAGCACTCGCAAACCATGTTTCTCTGACTTTTCATTTTCTTGACTTACTAGAACACTAGTTCCAAGTCATATCCAGACATGAGGGGATATGAGACTCCAAATACATAAAAAGAAAAGTACAGAAAATTTGAATATATCTGTATTCAGCACTCACAGCAGTTTAAGTAACTTAGCTTACAAACCAAAACAAATTCTAGCTAAAATTCTCCATATGATTAGTAGAAAATCATAAGACTGTTCTGAAGAACATAAATATTCTGTTTGCAACTCAGCAATAAACACCAGAAGGGATCCTTCAAAATCAGAAGATGAGCAACAATTGCTTGGAACATAGCATTATCCATTGCTATTATTGCTGAAAAGACATGATCAGGAGGAAAAATCCGTTTTTTTTTTTTTACCAATTTTCAACTTCTAGAAAATTTAGATTGCACTTTTGAACTTCAAATCAAACCCTAGATCGTCAACCAAGCATTAAACTTCACTTTCTTCTGAATTACATAGTATTTATCTCCAATTTCCCTTTATTTCAGAACTTGAAACAAACAAATAGTACTTAGAAAAGTAATTGAAACTGAAACACAAGCGCATCGCATCAATCTAATATAGCTTCACTTTCAGTAGAAAAGAATGGAAACTAACTTTCACAATAATTTCCATTAGAAAAAAAAAAGAAGAAGTGAGATAGGTTATTGACATACTTCCGGCACTTTCGTCAGCCATACAAAGAACGGTGAGTCCATCGGTGCGTTTGACGTGGAAGATGTACCGATCTTGTGAATACGAAACGTGAGAGTCGTTTTCTCCAGGTATTTTCTCTAGAATCTGCCTGGCAATCGCGCTAGCGTTCGTAGACGCCGCCGTAAACTCCGCCAGCACCACCGATCCACGCGCAACCAGCGCGTATAGTATCGCCATCTAAAAATTCAAAACCTTGGCTGATATATCAAAAAGACAGCGGCTCTTTTCAAGCTAGCTGCTCTTCTCCTCCTACCTAAGAATGAACTTCCTTCCTTCCTTGCTTATTCTTATTCTTATTTTTTTTATTTTTAATTGATTGATTTTGATAATGATTGAGCTGTTAGGAATTAGATAATCCTAAAAAAACTTAAAAGAAATAATAAAAAAAGCTTTCTTTTTCGTTGTCTTTCAAACTTCGAATTAATTAGCTGGCTGATAAAATTTAGGTTTAAAATATGCCTCCAATACTGATTTTTTAAAATTAACTTTTATATATTTAATTTAAAAATTAAAATTTAATTGATAACATTTGATATATTTTTTTTTAAAATTTGAATATATGATATTTAAAGTCTTAATTTTAAATTAAAATTTAATTAATAATATATATTTAAAATTAACAAAAATTAATTGGATTTTGGTTTTTAAAATAAAAAATTAAAATTTTAAAAGTATATGTTTAAAGTGGGGGGCTGGGGTAAAGGTTTTACATTGAATAATTGAAGCTGTAATTTTTGGCGGAAAAAAGAAAAGGTGAAAACGGAGACTGACTTGACTGATTCGGTTTTTCAACGAGAAGGAAATAACCCACGTTTGGCGCTTTATTATTTGTTTTCTTCGCCTGTCTTTCTTTTATTGTCCTTTCTAAATTATACAATAACATATAAAATTAAGGGTAAATTCCCGGGGTGGTCACCCAACTTTTGGGTACATTCTATTTTGGTCACTAAACTTAAAAACTCAAAAACTTTCAATTTCAACGCCAACGTTTTCAAAATTTAAAATTTAAGTCATCCTGAAATAATTTACAAATTTCATCACTTTGATCTTAAATCTAAAAATTTAACTAATTTAATGAATTTTTCTCTGAATTATATAATTCCATTTATTGAATGAATTAATAAATTTATTTTTTAAAAAAAACTTTAACTCTCAATGTTTTACAAATTTGATCATTAGTTCTAATTCTAAAAAAATCAATAAATTTAACCTCAAATAATTTACAAAAATTGTGAATTTAATTCTAATTCTAAAAGTAAAAAAAAAAAGGAAAATATTTTTAGATAAAAATTATTTAAAAAAAAATCTAAAAAGCCATGTTGAAGAGGAATTTGGTCTATAGAGGAAGGCTCTCCTAATTCATTATATAGCTCTCCATGGCGAAGGCCAGTAAAATTTACCTGCAAAACGAGCAGATAACTTAAACTCGAAATCACCAATCATTCATCAGATGAAAATAGAATCTATTAAGTTGAACTATATACATGTTAATAAGATGTTTCTTAGTATTTCTGCTATTATGGCTTAGGGTTGAGGAGAAGTGGAAAGAGTTGCAGACTGAAATGGCTAAATTATCAAAAAACAGATGTTAAGCGTGGAAACCTTACTCATTCCTATTGTCATCATTTAAACAAGATAAAAGGGTGGGTGGTCGGGTTGTCAAATTCACACTCTATTTAAACTGAAGGTTGGGCCTAGGCTGATTGAAGTGCTCCAATCTAAATATATGTGACCATACTATGGTGTCTAATCTTCAGAGTAAGGGCCCTCCTTGTTGCTTTTGACTTTTTAAAAGCATGTTTTTAAGGTTAAAATAATGTTAAATAATATAGGTAACATTAAAGTGTTTAAATTTCGATTAAAATTAAATTAATTAATCGAATCGATTTGGTGTAATTACATACATAAAATTTTAATTGTGGTTCAAATAGATATATAAAATTTTAATTGTGATTCAAATATATATATTTAAAGAAATAAAAATATCACTTTTTTTCATATTAGATAAATATAATTATTTATGTATACAATATATATACATAAAATGATGTTATATCGATAATTATTTCAATAATTTGTGAAAATAGAATCAAATCAAATTTTCATGTGTAAAATTGCACAAAATCATAATTTATGTATAGCATTGCATATTTGATCAAAATTCATATATAATTTTAAATTTTATCTCTATAATTAAAAAATTAAAAATTAGGGTTTTATTTATTTATTTTAGCATTGTAGATTTCAGTATTATTTATTAAAATAGGTTTAGAGAGAGATTTTCTAAAGTACATTTTATATTTTGGAGGAGTAACTCGACACTTGTATGTGTTAGTATAAGTTTTTCATTATTGAATTTATTTGAGATTAAGGAGAATTTATTTGAGATCAAGGAGGGGATAATGAAAGAGAATGTTAGTTGACAAGTTTGACTTAAGAACTCGACACTCATGGGTGTAAAGTTATACTTTATATATTGATTCCCATTAATGTTCAATTTAGATTGACTTTTTTTACTTCTTTGTTCCTTATTATTATTATTATTATTATTATTATTATTATTATTATAATATAAAAACGTTTATATAGTGTTATCTTAATTAGAGGTGAAATTAGAGGGCTGGTAAGGCTCAATCTGTCTAAAATAAAAAAAATTTTATTTAGGTCTTTTAAAATTTTTAAAATTTTAAATTAATAAAGATAAAATTACACATTGACCTTCCCTAAAAATATAAAAATTTGATTTAATCATTTAAAAATTATAAATATATAAATTATTAAAATGATGAAATTATATTTTTGCTATAGTAAAAATTACAATTTAATTTTAGCTCTCCTTAAAATTTTTTATTGATTTCGCCTCTAGTCTTGACACTTGTTTAATTCAAATTTAAATCGTGTGATCCTCACTTCACATTTAATATTGTATCAAAAAAAGCTCTCAAAGGGAAGAAACTCCTAAAAACTTGAGAAATTTTTTGACAACTTAACTTTGTTATAGATGAAAGCATAAACATAAATAAATAAAAAGAAACGATGGTATGTGAAATTGTTGAAAAATTTTCAAAATTTGATAATTCAAAACAAAATAAAGGAAAGATGAAAAATTAATTTTCCTTGGAATGAAAATATTTCATATCTTGAATTTACTTGAAATATATAAGTCTGAAACTTAAATTTTAAGTAAATTAATTTAACCAATAAAAATAATAAAATATAATTTAACAATGGATGCAAAAATAGCAAAACCCCCCATAGTAATTGAAATCGTCTATGTAAGGAATCGCAAACCCTTTTAATATACCCGCCTAAATTAATTACCCTAATTTTCTCAATCCCCAAAATCCTTGATTTTGCATGGATGAAGCCAAAGCAATTCTTAATATTAAGCTTTTTGATGGTAATGGAGAGAATAAACTAATTTGGCATCCAAGTAGTAATGGTAGATACTCCGTTAAAGGTGCTTATAGAGCCATGGCTGAAAGAATTTCGAGATTTGGCCCATATAAGAAAATCTGGAAGTCCTCCTTACTGCCGAGAGTGTGTCACTTTGCTTGGAGTCTTTGTTGTGACATTCTACCTACGACTTCTAATATTGCGAGACGTTTAAATAGTCCAGACACTAGCTGTAAACGTGAGATGCTTGCTTTGAAGGACTGTAGTAATGCTAAGTTAGCATTGCTAGCTTGTAGGTTCCCTACCGAGGTTATGGAATCTGAAACCAGTAATGGCGTGGATTGGCTGGAATCAACGACCAACTGCATTGACAAGGAGCAATTCCATCTTCTTTTATGATGGATTGGGGGTTTATGGAATGTAAGGAACAAGGAGATTAATGGTTTAAAGAAGCAAACGGTCGGTAATCTAATGAACTCCATCAAAAGCTACTGGGATAAATTTAGAAAAGTGAATAGCTATTGGTCAGCGCTTAAATAGGCTTCTACTATGCAAAAATGGAAGCCTCCTCCTCCGGACTTCGTTCAAGCGAACTTCGATGGGAGTTTTGATGGTGAACTAAAAGCTGGTGGAGGCGGCATTTTGATAAGAGACTGTAATGGATTTGTGTTGGCTTGCGCACTTGTTAAGCATGGGACGGTCACTAACCTCGAGTCAGCAGAGGCTTTGACAGCAAAGAAAAAAAAAAGGCTCTTGAATCTACTCTACAAACTAGGTATCGAAGAATTTGTTGGAAGGAGATGCACTCCGGATTATCAACAAGCTGCAGGAACTAGGGGAAGACTTTTGAAGTGTAGGACTAGTTAATTACATCAAAATTTCAAAAAGTTGTATTAAATCAAAATAATGACCTGTGAATAATAAAGTTACCTTTATATAGACTAGTATTTTGGGCCTAATGTGCAACTATACCCCTCAACTTAGTTCTTACTAGCTAAATGAAGTATAATGACTTATAAACAAATCTCAATATCTTTCTTTAAGAATTTGGATTTGGTTCTTTTGAAATCTCTCAAAATTTTCAATAGATAATACAACATTAATAACTCAATTAAAGGCCATCGCCAACTACAACATTTGAAAGGCTGGTATACAATGTCGAAACTCGTCGACTCAAAGATGTAATGTGATGTTGCCATTAGGGAGAGTTTAAAACAATGTTATACTCATTTCTTTTAGTCAATGTTTTGTTCCATTGAGTTTTCCTAGTAAAAGTTTTTAATGACTCAGCTTGTAGTGAGAAATTATGTGCTCTCTTTCATTTATAAGGTTTTTATCCCACATAGTTTTAACTAATAAAATTTTAATAAGACACATTTCAATGATAGACATTCTAGAGAAATATTGTAAATATTTCACATGTGAATGTTCTTTCAATTTTCATAACCCAAAAAATTATGTGGATTACCTTTCAATTTTTAAAATTTCAAACAATTATGCCGATGAACTTTCAATTCCTAAAACTCTCATGAAAATTATGGAATACCTTAATTTTCTTATTTATGTATTTGTAATTTATGATAGTTAAAATCCTATAAATAAACAACATACATAAGTTTCCATCCCATCTTTTCTTATATTCTCTTATATTTATTGTTACTATTCTCTCATCTTTGTTATCACTACAATCTCTTTTTTAGTTTTATCAATGCATTTAGTTTTTCTAGTGATGAATATAGTTGAAATTGAAATTTAAAGTTTTCAAACCAAGACATCCTTTAATAAATTTTGTAACTTTAATTCAATTGAAATAGAGGCTTAATTAAGTAGTTCAGGATTTAGTATTATGATAATAATATAATCTCGATTTTATTGAAATTGACTTCAAATAATTATATGAATGAGTTTTTAATTTCTAAAACCCCAAACAATTATATCGATAACCTTTTAATTTCTAAAACTTTCATGGAAGTTATAGAATATCTTAATTTTTTTATTTATGCATTTGTAATTTAGGGAAATGATTGTATGAATCAGTGACACTACATCATCTGTATCATTTTTCATCTGTTTTATGTGAATAACGTGTTTGTTGCATATTTAAGATTTTTTTAGATGGATGATGCGTTTATTTACGATTAATGTAAAATAATAATGACGGTAAAATTAAATGTTATAAACGCGAGACAAAAAAATTAAACGCCACCCACTCTTTTGATGTTTTTTCTTTAATAGGAAGGCGAAAAAACTTTTTCCGATATTATGGTGGGTACATCATAAGACAGATTTTAATACCGTACTTTGATTTTCCATCCCTAACACCGGAGACGGTTCTTGTAACAGCCTAATTTTCAGTGGTGTCAGAACAGTGATTCGAGATCACTAAATCCGACAAATGAGTAGGAAATATTATTAATTTAGTGAGTATAAGTTAAATGTGAAGTTAGGAAAAATTTTGAAATACTGAAATGTACAAAATATATATATTAAAATAATTAGAATTGAAAACGAGGTATCGAGACCTCGGAAATTTTAAATCAAGTCATAAATATTTTTATAAATATTTATGGAGTGTTTTTAAGTTAGTATTAAAGTTTCGTCAAGAAATTTTAAAGTACTGATAGCTAATTGAACAAAAAGGACTAAATTGTATCAAATGCAAAATTGTGGGAAATGATTAAATAGCTTAAATGATAAAAGAAAGAGGGTTTAAAAGGCAAATAGACCCAAGGTCTATTTGGGCTGGACGGCAAGAGCATGAAATCACCAAGAAAATAAGGGCAAAATTGGAAAATTGCAAAATTTACTTAATAAAGCTAGGACTAAAGTGGAATTATCTAGATTTCTCTTTATTTTTCTGCATTCTCATCAGCAAAAACACCATGGAAGAGTTCCCTTAAGCTGGTTTTTCATATTTTTACTGCAAGTAAGTTCAATTCTTGATTATTTCTTGAAATTTTTGTGTTTTTGTGACTTTTACAACTAGGTCCATTTGTTGAATTCATTAGTTCTTAATTCTATGAAAGAAATTGAAAGTTTCTATGAATATGTGCTGGAATTATATGATGATTTTATATATAATTAGAACTTTAAATTGTTTATATGCTGATTTTATTGAAAGAATTGAATAGAAAGTGAATGTTTGGGACCTAAATTGTAAAAGAGTTTGAAGTTAGAGTTTTATGTGGAAATTCTAAATTTCAATAGTTATGAAATAACTTATAATGTCCAGGAAAAGTATTAATTGAGAAAATTAGTTTAATTGAGGGGTTAATTAAGTAAGGACTGAATTGTATGAACTGTGAAATTTGGGGCAAAATAAAAATCAACATTTTGCACTAAAACAGTTTTGGACAGCAGCAATAGTCTAACTTTTAAAAATCTCCAAAAATTGTATAAATCTAATTATAGGATGAATAAGATATGAAATTAAAGCTTATTGAGTCTAGTTTCTTATAGAAGAAACGGTGTAAGCAATGGAATTGTAAATCATGAGATATAATAAGTTTTGTGAGACAATGTCAGAATGATTTCGGGTTCCCCCGTTCTGACTTTGGAAAATCATCAAAAATTGGAGAAAAATAAAAGGGATTAAATTTATATGTTTAAAATCCTTAAAGAGTCTATTTTCAATAGAAATAAGTGGGAACATCATCCGAATCTCGTACGATGAGATAATTAATTCTTAGTGAAGAAGGGTCGGAACTGTCAGACAGCAGAATAGGGGCAACTTTAAAGAATAAACTGTACTTATTGGCTTAACAAAAAATTCTGAAAATTTTATGGTAATAAGATAAGTAAGGATAGTTTCAGGGAAAATTAGCGGATCTTAATTTTGAGTTCTGTAGCTTAAGATATAAATAATTTAGTGACTATGACGCAAATGGACAGTTTTGAATATACATGAGTAAATAGTGAAATTATTGATAATGTTACTTGTTGCATGTTATATAAATTAAGGATGTGGAATGGAGAGGAGGACGAGGAAAATATGTATGAATATTCAGCTAGCATGGCTAATTTGTATGTTTTAGGCTCATGGACTAAATTGAATAAAAGTAAAATTTTATGGGCAATTTTGCAAAAAAAATGTTAGAAATGAAACAATTTGCATGAAATGGATTATTTTATTATTTAAATTACAAAATTGAATGAAATTATTAATTTAGCTCAAGATCAGGGAAAAACATGTTTTAAGGATTATATTGAAAAGTGTTGAAATTATGGAAAATTCTGACATTTTATAGAATTCATAGATTGTTACCAATTTGTGTGAGAATAACGGCTGGAAATAAGGATTAAATTGCAATAATTTTATTTTATTTTAACCTAAGGATGAAATCGTCATTAATTAAAAGTTTAGGGTTGAAATGATAATTTTGTTTAGAGCATTAGTTGAATGTATTATAACATGAAATAAATGAAAACGACGATCAAATTTCTTTATAAAGATCCGGATGACTTGAATACGAGACTTAAACGTGGAAAAAAAAATATCGGATTAATGAAATATCTGATAAATGAATCGGTAACTCCGGTAATGTTCCGTAACTCTATTCCGGTGACGGATTCGGGTTAGGGGCGTTACAGTTCTTGATTTTGTTTTAATGGTCTAAAATAGCTAATGTGACTGCTTAGCCGAATATCAAAAGCTTTGAAGGATTTTTCTCCTTTTCTTTCTTATGAGCATTCGACCATGCGAGGAAGAAATGCTGATAATTTTTCTCTTTCCTTCCACTCATCCACCTATTTAGATGATAATTTAAGGCTTAATTAACTTATTTTCTTAATTAATTAACATAATCACCATTTTAACTTCAATTGGAGATGGCCATCATCTCCCACTAACATTCATTAATTATTGGTTTAATTATTATTTTAGGACCTTTAGTTAATTGCTATTTGAATCCTTAAATTATTTTGTCAATTAAAAATCTTTAGCAATTGGACTTTACAATTTAGTCTCTGTGGCTTAATTAATTATAAATTCGACGAAATTACTCGACCAATCTTTAATATATTTTTATATTATCTCTGTAAATATTTATTTTTAATATTTACAGACTCGATTTATAAAAATGAAATTCCGAAACTGTATTTTCCAGTATCACTGAAAATTTGGCCATTATAATGGTGACGATTATATAGGGCTCTATCCTGATGGTGTTGAATTGGGCGACTCTACTGGGGATCCTATAGTATTAATCGTCTACCTACCCCTTTGCTGTAGGGGGTTATACTGCTAGAACCGTTCATCACCTATTTGAGGACGAGTCCCATGCTGGGGTTGATATTGATGTGGAATAGCTTGGTATTGGTGCGGCGGGGATGATTGCTTGGAAAATTAAGACATGGGTTGCAAGAATTGAAGGTTGAACTTAATCCATGTCCATCTAGTCACCCTCTGTGAAGCAATGGACTATCTTATACAACTGTGACAATTTCTCTTGAGGGTTGCTAATGATGTGAAACGGGAGAAATTGATGGGTGGTTTCAAACATAAAAACTTGAATGGCTAGGGCATTAGGGACGCACTTTGTGATCATTGTTGCAACATTAAACTTTTCAAGGTGGATGGTTAAGAGAAACAGTTTCTCAAGCGAGGTCAATAGAAGATCAACGATGCTTGGTCTGTTGGCACGTGTCTCAAGGATGGAGGAATATAACAATACATGAAATTTATATTCTTTAAAAATTTAAAAGAACAATAAATCATATTCATTAAAATTCCATGTAAGAAAGATTTTTGATAAATTTTATGTAAAGAGTATAATATCATTTTTAAATTTTATTAAAAAATCAATATATAGAAATTTTATAAAATGACAAAAAAAGAAGAAAGAAGAATAAAGTTTTTGAAAAAAAGATATTAAAAATTATTAAAGTAATTAAAATTTTGATAGAAATAAAAAATTGAAAATTCAATTTTTTTTTTGAAACGTTTGAAATTTTAACTATTTATAAATTTTTCTTTTTTTGTAATATCCTTTATTTAAAAAATTATTTCTTTTATTTAATTTTTTATATTTAGACAAAAATATTTTTGATTGTTATTCAAATTTAAAAGTGATATTATACCAATTACAATAAAATGTAAAAAAATATTTTTTTGATGAATTCTTATTGAACATAATTTTTAATAAAAATTTGGAAAATCCAATTTTTTTATTTTGAATTTTTTTAAATATTTGGAAAATTTTACTGAATTTTTCAAAATAACTTTTTGAAAAATTTTGAATCCTATATTTTATTAACTTATTTTAGTTTTTTAAAAACCAACCAACCATAATTCCACACTATCATATATTACAATTTGACATGATCATCTATTAATAGAAACAATTAACATTGATATATTTATTTTCTCATTTTAGAAATTAACATGGATTAAATTACTTTTTAATTTAAAATCTATAAGGGCCTAAAGAATAATTATACCATAAAGATTGTGGAATCCATGTACGTATACGACATATTATACCATAAATATTGTGGAATCCATGTACGTATACGACATACATACATACATTGGTTATCTAACAGTCGTGGGTCTGAAAATGGCTTCACATTGATCAGCTTAGAAGAAGGCACCACCACTAACGTAAAATGGTTTGGGTCCTCACAAAAAAAAAAATTCATTTTCTTGCTTTATTTATTTGGACGATAGAATATAAGAGAAGGTTAGTGTATTATGGATCAGAAATTCACATTCAGGAAAAAAAAAAGGAATAATAAAAGGGAAAAAAAGGTTGTTGTTGAACTGGTGCTTAGATATGGTCCTTAGGTCCTTAAGCAAGCAAAAGAAGATATGTTCCTTAGATACCTTGGTTCAAATGGTTCACATGTCTCAATCCACAGCCACCCAATATGCCTATTATCCTTTTACCACCACCTTATTTTACTGAGAACTATCACCAAAAGTAGAGGACGAAACCTAATTCTATGTATATATATATGATTAAGATATATTCACATTAATTTAATTTTTTATAAATTTTCAAAACCTAAAAACAAAATTTTTCATTTTATAAATAAACTTGTAAATAAAATTAAGTAGAGTTGAATTCACAGAGACCGATGATAATTCTACTTCTTCAACATGCATTTACTAAAATTATTTTAAAATATTCATTATTTCTTTAAAAAATACAAGAGATTCAATCTCAACTTTTGTTAGTGATATTGTTTTAATAATTCATATTATTTGAGAAGAAGCAACACCTGAAAAATGAAAAATTTTCATGTAAATTCTCATTTTATCGCGTCATTATTGACGGGATGATCTAATCGGCCATGCCAACTAATTAATATATTTGTACTAGTAAACTTTAAAGTTTAGTGTGGATGTGATTCAACAATACTAAAGTATACTTCTAGTCTACCATCGCATGTGATTTAACCATATAGATAGATATACAACACTGTATTGAATAAAATACCGAATTAATAAGTCTTTGAAGCATCCAAATATAAAACATTAAACTCAATCAATTAAAATCATGGCCTAAACCACATGCATTTGTTGCAAATAAAATATATCAATTTTTAAAATTTGCACAAATGAATATTTCCTTTGCATAGATATATGTGCAAAATTAAGCAAAGTTCATAATCATTTCATAAATGCACAACAATTAAAGTCGTAATATAGAATGAAACTATTACTTTGAATTTCAACATCAATCTTATTATCAATCTTCCTATTATCTTCATTTTTTCATTTCTGGTGGTGAGAATAATTATTATAACTATCACTTTTTATTATTATAGAGCAACTTACCACATTCACATCCAAGATTATGTCTTTCGAATTTATTATGTATTGCAATATTCTCTTAAGAGAATAGAGTAGATTCAATGAGACGTGCTTTATTATTTTTTATTTAATAGCTTGTTATTTATTCGACCACATGTAAACATGATAGTAGAAAAATTTTAAAACATTTTTCACAATATTTCTACTACGGGGGCATATTTGAAGCATGAAGAGTTGAAAATGTTTTCTCTAACAAGATCTCATTAGTAAGATTATTCTCACATAATTTTATATGAGAAATCACCCTAAACACTAGAGTTATCCTCACTTATAGTTTTAAAATCTTGCAACTTCAGATGCATCCAATCATAACGAGATTTAAATAGAATTATCATTTTTCATTACTCATATATTTCTTTTAAATTATTCCATAATTCAAGTGGATTTTTCATAGTCAAATACTCTGCTTTTGACCCTTCATGAGATGATGACTAAGGAAGACCACAGAGATAATCACAACAAATTCAATTTAATAACAAGAGTGATAAATATAATTCAATAACCGAATCTTTCTTTATACTTTTCAGAATAAAAAAGCTAAATATTCATAACAAAAGTGATTCATACTGAATATAATCTTTTCCTCATCCACAATATCAATATGAAATCCACTACAGTGAATATCTTTTAAAACAAATGTATAAACCATCACAAATTTTGATATTTCAGATATTGATATATTAGTTCTTCAGGAGCTTTCAGCTAATTTTGTACTATCAAATATAGTATTATTATTAGTTTGTTTCAGTACTAAATAAGATAAATGTTTTCATTTTGTAATGATAGTATTCATTATTACAAAATATTTGGGCATACAGCAGGGTATGCGACCAATGATATTTCATATAATATTGATAACATAAATTATCTCTATCCTTTGAAAGGTTATTTTAAAAATTCTCATTGTTCTCTTATTTATTACTATGTTTCTACTCCTAGTGGTTATTATCATGCCACTTATTACGTCCAAATTTTTTTTTATGCTTACATTCACTCCGTGGAATGCAACAAATTTAGTAGGCCAGATTTCTAAACATTCCAATAGATTTTTTATTTAAAAAGAATCAAAATAACAAAAACTTACATTTAAGTCGAGAATCAATATATATATATTTTTAAACAAAGAATATTTGATAAGAAAAGAATATGTACTCAAATATAAACAAACATGGTATTAATATATTCTACCAAAATTCATTCTTTTAAAATATTAAATAAGAAAATAATATTTAGATTTTTTTTCAAATATTATACAAGATTAAAAAGCTATTTGAAAATAATATACTATAAAGGCTCGTTAATAAACCTTATGAAATATGTTGAAGCTCATTATCAATTTAAACTTAGTCGATAAAATTTAAGATCAAAAACTGCAATCAATGTTGAAATTAAAATTTTCACCGTTCTCGAAAAGATAAAAATAAAATAAAATAATCAAATAAATCATAGTTAATCACAAAATAAAATTAAAATAAATCGAAATATAAAATATTAAAAGAACCTACTTACAAATCCCCGCATCTTGCATCTAAGATGGCGAAAAATAAATATAATCTTCCATCCTCAAATATAAAAATATGATCTGATCTAAACTTTTTTGTAAATGTCTCGGGGCATATGGATTATAAGTTTAGAATGATTGAATAGTTGAAGACAATGAAAAGGTTTAATAGGACACAGGTTCAATTTCTGCTTTTGGCAAGTTCAAAATTCTTTTCTATTCTGGCAGCAATCATTTATATAAATACTTGAGGATAAATCTCAAATGTTTGTAGGGTAGGTGGTTTGTTGAGGGAAAAGGATGAAAGCTTTTGGATGGGTAGTACATTTGATTGTTGTTAGTGTAAAAATAATTGTAGTGATGGAATTAAATATTATAGCGATATTATAACGTGAGACAAAAAGAAAGTTAAACGTACCGTACTGAAAGTAAATGTTCATCCGAAAGGGACCTAAGTTGGCTAAGAAAATATTTTTTGTTTTCAAAATTTTGTCTGATGAGTTTAGACATTTTTTTTCTTCCAAAAATGTTGTTTGAGTTATGGGAACCAATTTAAGTAGAAAGTTTAGAAAAGAATCGGGTTGATAACATGTTACGGAATAAATAATAAAAAAAGTAAAAGAACAAGAAATATGAGAGCAAAAGGAAATACGTATTTTTATTAATTAATAGCATATTTACAATACTTTTCCAAAACCTACATTTATGGATATAAAAAATATAAAATTCTATTTCTAATAAACATTAGAGTCTTGATATTTACCAAATTTCTTATCCTAAAAAAAATTCAGTTGTATAATAATAAAATATTTATAACACTATTAATATAGACACATCTCCAAGGAAATTTTTTATAATATATCTTTTACACATTAAATATTTTTACATCTCATTTTAAAAATTCATTTTCTATCGTATGTTCAATATTTAATTTATTACTCAAAAATATTCTTTTTAATATAATATAAAAGTTAATAAATTTATATTAATTTAAAATTTAAATAATTAAATTAAATATTAAGCATTTTTAATTATTAAATTTAAATATATTTTGATAATTAAAACAAATTAAATTAATTAAAATTATTTTAAACTAATTCTAAATAATATATAAAGTAACAAAGGAAACCAATATCTAAACAAAAAAAACTTTTATAGCATAGAGCGGAGGGGAATCTAGGGGTTGACAAAGGCTCCAGCTCCTAAAATGGAAAATTGTTATTTAGGCCTTTAAATTTTTTAAAAATTTTAAATTAGTAAAGGTAAAATTACGTTTTGTCACTCTAAAATTATAAAATTTTGATTTAATATTTTAAAAATTATAAAGATATAGACTATAAAAAATTAAAAATATATTTACCCCTAAAAAATTATTCTGGCTTCGCCCTTAGCATAGAGGAAAAATAAAGATAAAACCTGCAATTAACTGATATTTTAAAAAGATTATATTAAAATATGGGAGCTTTGTAGTTACATAATTAATACCAATTTCCTTATTGTGAGCTTTGTAGTCTCTTCGACCGGTGAAGATATTATTTTTAGGTATTTATTTTGCGCCCTTTTATGAAAACTTAAAGAGGTCTGTACTAGGCCAATTTCGGCCCAATCTCATTTACAAATTAAAACTCCATTTACAAAACACTAAACCCCTTAAAACCCAAACCCATTCACACTTTTACAAACCCAAATACTATTAGCCCAATAGCCTAAACTAACCTGCCCTAATCCAAAAACCCCTAACCCAATAAGCCCATTAAACAAAACAAGCCCAAACCAATACCAAATCCCTAGCCCAAGACCAGAATCGGGAAACCTTAGCAGCTCCCCAAGCCTCCAGCCGCCGCACGCTAGGCCAACCATGGGCCACCTTGCGCACTACCACCACCACACCCCGCGCATGCCCTTCTCCTCCATGCGTCTGACACCGCCTGCAAAACGAGACACAACAACAGCAGCAACAGAGCAGTAGCGAATGGAAGAAACAATATTTTTTGTACTCTGCTTTGAAACATTCGGCTATAAAGCCTAAAGGGAAAATTTGTAAAGGAAGGAAGGGGGTTTTTCTTGGGTTTTTTTTTTGTTTTTTCGGCATTTGAATACAAAAAACAGAAGCTAGAATTTAGAAAAAAATACATAGATCTCAGTACTGAGATAGCAAGCATTCGGAGAAAAAAGGAAAGGCAAACGGAAAAGGTTACCTTTTTTCATCCATTTTCTTTCGATTTCCATATACATATCTATACATTTTTTAAATTAATATAAACCTAAAATCTATATATTCTAAGACCAAGAATAAATAACAAAAAAAATAAAAAAAAATTACCTTTCCGGCCACCGCACGCCGGCACCGGCGAGCCTCCGGTGGCCGCTCGGTGACCGGCCCCCATGGCCGGAGCTCCCCCCTCTCCTCTCTTCTTTCCCCGTTCCCTCTTTTCTCTCCCTCCTCTTCTGTCTTTTTTTTCTTTCTTCTGTTTCAAATAAAAAAAAACAAAAAAATTTGGCTTATATAGGGGTCCAAAACGCACCGTTTTGGACCCCCCTTTAAAGCAGAAAACGACGCTGTTTTGATGCTGGTCGGGTCGACCCGACCCGTCCGACCAGGGGATCCGCGTGTTTTTTAAGGGAGGGGCTATTTGCGCAGTTGGCCCCTCCGCTTTTTCAACGTTTTATAATCAAGTTTTTTATATTTTAAATTCGGCCCTGCTGTTTTGCCCCGATTTCGTTCTGGTCCCCCACGCTGCGCAGCGTTTTAACATCTGGATTTATTGTGCTTTTGACCCTCCTAGTTACGCGCGTGTTGTAATTAAGTCCCTCCTCTTTATTTCCTTTTTAAATTGACCCCATAACTTCGTTATTGTTTTAATTTTGGTCCTTCTCTTTTATATATTTCTTTTTAAAATTGCCCCTAACCTTTTTTTATTTCGATTTTCATCCTTTTTTACTTTTCCTCATTATTTTATTTTAATTTTAATTTTATTTATACTAATATATTCTATTAATGTTATTATTATTATATTTTTAGTATTTTATTGTTGTTATTCTACTTAATACTAACCTGTATATGTTATTTAGTATTATTAAGGGTTTAATATCATTATCTTGTTAATATATTTGTATATCACCTATGCATTCTTTAAATATATATACATTTACGCATATATCCTAAAATTATATTACACATATTTGTTTTATATATATATATATTTATCTACGTATATTATGTCTCTATTTTAATATATTTTACATATAGTATTTATATATAGTTCTTATACATTTCCAAGTACATATTTCTATACCATCTTATGTATATATTTTTAAATATTATATTGTATATATATATTTTCTTAGTACCACATTACGTATATATCATGTATATAGTTATTTTTACCCATATTGTATTTGTTATTAATTTTAATACATTTATTTTATCATACGTATATATATACCTTCCTTATTTGTATCATTTGTGTATGTCGTATTATTGATTTTGTATTTATTATTTTCCCTATTGCTACTTATTATATTATTATTTGGTGTACATACATCTTTTACTATTATTAGTATAAGTGTATTTTCCTTGTCCATAGTATTCCTAATATTATTGTATATGTTCAATTATACTATGTGTACTTGTATCTAGTACGTATATATTTAGTAATATTGCACATATATGTCTATTAGGCATTATATTTTCATACATCATGTATATATGTCACATATTATATTTTCGCATATTTATATGTTACCTTATATTATTATTACTAAATGTACTTTATATTTATTCATGTTTGGTTTTATTTCTCTTTTAAATATTATTATTACTGTTTTGCTACTGCTCTAGTATTATGTTAACATTTTTCATTGATAATGTCATTGTTTGCTTCTTTGATTTATTCTTATTTCATGAATATCTTTTATGTTTTAATTACTAATCGAGGCAATATATCGATTTAACATTAAGTCGTAAATTTCATCGCTATGTTGGATGGAATTTGTCGGCTCGTGTTAAAACGGTATATCCTTCTCAAAAATCAAAAATTGAAAGTTCTCGTCTTTTAAATCGGATCACGATTGGAATTTAAATTGAACTAGCCTTCTTGAAAATTAAGACAACACATGTTTAAAAGATACCAATTTTGGGCGTCGCGAGGGTGCTAATACCTTCCTCGCGCGTAACTGACTCCCGAGCCCTACTTTGTCTCTGATTTTAACGTAGACCTAAACTCGGCCTTCTTTTGTTTTAAAAATAAATTTATTAGGTGTCCGATCACACCTAGGAAAAAGGATCGGTGGCGACTCCCGGTTTATTTTAAAACCAAATTTCAATTTCCAATTTCCTAATAAATCACCACAATTTAGCGACCCCAAACCAAAATTTTTACGTCGCTACAGCTGGCGACTCCACTGGGGACCACCTTGTTGAGAGTCGTGTCTGGAATTAAACACATTTTGTCAAAATTTTCAAATTTCCTTGTTCAAAGTAAATATTTGGTCATGATCCAAAAATATCATTTTCAAAATTCATGCATTTGTATCGTGCTGTAAATATTTCTTCTAACTTGCTTATTTGGTTGTTTTTCAGTGTTTCAATTTTTATGGTTTTAATTTTGGTTTAGTTTCTTTAAGTGAAACGTAAAGGTTTATGAGTTGTTCCCCACACACCGTGTACTTGCATTTTCGCATAACATGAGCTCTCTACCCGGGCTCTGTCCGTTTAAGTGAAAGTAAACGCTACGCCTTCGTGAGTTAACTCGTCCCTCCGCACAGGCTAGTGAATACTTTCGGGTTACATATGACTTATGCTTTCGTGAGTTAACTTGTCCCTCCGCATAGGCATAAGTAAATGTAACCCCTCGAATTGAACTCGTGAGCCTGTGATAGGCTATGACCGAGGCTCCGTGTTAATCTTAGCAGATGATAGTACGGGCAATTCGAGTACCTATCTAGAACCAAAACCGCATATAATGAACCATACGAGCCACCTAACTAGAGCCATGCCGAACCTCTGTCCGCTTATAGTCACCAAAATAAGTACACGGGAAAATGCCTTTTGCCTTTCATTTACACTGTTTATGCAAAATAATTGGATTGGGTAGTTTAATTTGTTTTGCAAATTATATTTATCGTGTTTACTAACCAAGTTTGTTTGTTTTTACTTTTATTTTCATCATGCATCATAGGCATCATATTAAGAAGGTGTTGATTAAAAGTTGGTTGCCAAAAAACGGGTTTCTGATGGAGGAGTCAATTACACAAATAACCGAGAAAAGTGCCGTGGTTCGGGACTGGTCTCTAAAAATTCAGAAAGAAAAGGGGGATAGTCTAGTGGAAGGGCGTATTGCCAATTTGCCCGAACATATAACTGTAAATGTTCGCCAAAATAACCTTGAGGATTTGGTTCGAATTTGGAATCAGTGGGATTCAGACACTAGAGACATTTTCACTGAGAGGTATGGGGATATAGCTCACCTGATCACCATCCGTGTAGACGAACAGTTGATTCAAGCCATGGTTCGATTCTGGGACCCAGCTTATCAGTGTTTCACCTTCAATCAATAAGACATGACTCCAACCATAGAAGAGTATGCTGCTTTACTCCGCATCGACAATGTACAATTCGGCAAAATATATGTGAAGGAGCCTAAGCCGATGACCTTCAAGAAAAAGTTAGTGAGACTGACAGACATGACTGATGCATGGGCCGAAAAACAGATAAATAAGAAGAATGAAACCATTTGCATTCCATGGACCTCCCTACGAGATTTGGCTCTGAACCATCCCAACATGCTGAAAAGGGTAAATCTATTCACTTTGGCTATTTACGGTTTGGTCATTTTCCCAAAAGTTCTCGGACATCTCGAAGTTGCAGTAGTTGATTTCTTCGAAAGGTTAAAACAAAGAATCAACCCTGTCCCGACCATCCTAGCCGAGACCTTCAGGTCCCTGAATAGTTGTCGAAGAAAAGGGGAGGGACGATTTATCGGATGCGCGCAATTGCTCAATGTTTGGATTTTGAGTCACTTCTGGAAGGTAGAGCGCACTCCGTTCCATATGTTTTCTAAAACATTCTCCCCGCTAGAAGCTTACCTCAATAAAGAATGGCTGAAGGAAGTCACCGAGCAACATTGGGTATCAGTTTTTCAGAATCTTCGCACCGAGAATATAACATGGAGAGCACCCTGGATCCGTCCTTCAGTTCTGCTATACAAATGTGGAAGCCAAGATTGGGTACCTTTACTCGGGTTATGGAGAGGAGTTGGATATGCTCCGCTATTAGTCCAAAGGCAGTTTTCTTCGCGACAATTCCTCCCCGCAACTGGAGGATTAGCACAGTTCGAGTTCACTTTCGCGGGTGAAGGATATATGAAGAGAGTCCGAGACACTGCAAAGTATTGGAAGGAAATTCATTTCATGGAATTAGCTTTGTATGCTGATACCCTTACCCAATATTACGACATATGGAGGAAGCAACGGGTAAATAGTCAGCAAATCTCATCAACAAACTACACCATCCAGAATCCTTTCTCGGAGGAAACGCCGTCTGAGCTAGAAATGGCAAGACAAGAATTCGAACGAGAAAAGGCCAAGATGTCTTGGGACCTTAGTGCCCTTCAAGAAGAAAACTATCAACTGAAGATTGAAGTTCAGGTTGAAAGGTCCAGGACTGAAAAAGTACAAAGAGAAGCCGAGATTGTGAGAAACGACTTAAGGGACCTTTATTTGGAAAACAAGAAATTAAGAAACACTATAAAGAATAGCGGGTTGGGCAAGTCGACAGCAGAATGGAAGGAAGAAATTAGTAATATCAAGGGAGGAATGGAGTTTTGGAAGGGAAAAGCAAAGAAAGAGGAGGAAAAGGCTGCGCGTTGTGATAGAGTTAAGAAGGAAGAACGCCGAGTATGAAATAGTGGCTGCAAAATTGGCGAATAGTCAGTCTGAACATCAAGAATTAAAAAGGAAAACACGAGATCTAGAAAATATGCTGCAATCTCGTCAACAACAATTAGATAACCTCTTGAAGGTTCTAGAAGAAAAGAGTGAGCAGTACGATAGGGACATTCACGCGTATGAAGGAACCCTCAAAGAAAAAGAAATGCAACTTGACTTCTTGATCAATGAAATTCGTAAAGCGGCTATGCAAGTTGTTCAATTATTAGATGAAGCCGAAGTTCTCAGTTGCCAATTCCCTCCGAGCCAAAGATCGAGCATATCAGAGTTTTTAGAGCAAGTGAAGAAACAAGGCAATGTGGCTAGGAAATTTGTGTAACTGTTGAAAAAGTGAGAACTTTGTGTAATAGACTATGTTGATAAATGGAATGCCTAAATATGGGGCTATCTTGAAATCAACACCAATTTCTTGCATTTCATTCATAACTGACATTCATTTGACATTCATGCATTCATTCATGCATCAATACATTCATTGCATATCCCATACTCGTTCGCTGAGGTTAAAACGTACAATTCGCAGTTGCAAGACTTCAAGACTGGAACCACGTCATCCGTATAAAACGCGCCGACAAGCTAGAGTAATGGAGAATGAATTCAATGAGAGAATTGAAAGGATGGAAAGGGCTCAAAAGGAATTACAAGAGCAACTGGCCAAATCGCAACAAGAGACGAGAGACCTAATGGTGGGATCTCGAGAGGAATCTCTCGAGCAAAGAGATCAGATGGCTAAAATGATGGAGATGATGACAACTTTGGTCAAAGGAAAATGGCCCATGCAGAACCCCGATGTTATGGAACCTCGGTCAAGAATTCACCACGATCAAGATCCACTCTATCCCCCGGGATTCACTCCACCGCCCGCATGTACAATATAAAGAGGGTATACTCAAGAGGAACCCACTGGCTTGGAACATCGACCTATGCCACCTGCTCCACCCACTAATTTGGGGCAAGGAATGTTAGCATCGAACCCAGGGGCTACTTCTGCTAATCCACTAGTTCCAGATCTGGATGACCCAGTAGAGGTAGCCAAGTTGAAATTGGATAACCATGACGCAAAATATAGGAGTCTAGAGGAAAGACTCAAAGCAATAGAAGGTACTGAAGTCTTCTCCGCACTAGGTGCCAAGGAACTCAGTTTGGTACCTGACCTAAATTTGCCTCCGAAGTTCAAAGTGCCTGATTTTGATAAGTATGATGGGACAAGGTGCCCGAAAGTACATCTCATTATGTTCTGTCGGAAAATGACTGGTTATGTGAACGAGGATAAACTACTCATACATTGCTTTCAAGATAGTTTAACAGGGTCAGCTCTTCGGTGGTACAATCAACTTAGTAGAGAAAAGATTCGATCCTGGAAGGACTTGGCGTCAGCATTTTGCGAACAGTACAAGCATGTATCGGATATGGTGCCAGACCGTATGACCTTGCAAATGATGGAGAAAAAGCCATCAGAGACCTTTAGACAGTATGCGCAGAGATGGAGAAACGTCTCAGCTCAAGTGGAACCCTCACTAACAAAAACGGAGATAACCGTTCTCTTTATCAATACTTTAAAGGCACCGTTTTATGACAAATTAGTGGGAAGTGCCACGAAAGATTTCGCGAATATTGTAATATCCGGTGAACTCATAGAGAATGCCGTCAAGAGCGGTAGAATGGAAGGATCAGAAGGCTCAAGAAAAGCAGCACCCTTAAGGAAGAAAGAGCCAGAAGCCCACATGGTGGGAACTGGGAGTCGTTACATTCCCAATTCGTATCCTAACCAACCCCGACCTCGAAATTATCCACCCCTGAATTCCTATTATCCCCCTCAAACCCCTTACTACCAAGCACCACATCCGTCCTACCCCGTATACGCCACGAACAACCAAAGACCCGTCACCACTTTCCCACAAAACACGGTACCTGCCCAAAGCCAATCAAGGCATAATCCCGAAAGACCGTAACTTACCCCCATCCCTGTGTCGTATGGGGAATTGTACCCAAAACTTTTAGAAAAACAGCTAATTTCTCCCCATTACATGGCACCCCTTAAACCTCCATACCCAAAGTGGTACGATCCAAACGCTAGTTGTGCATACCATGCAGGGAACCCAGGGCACTCTACTGAGAACTGTCTCGCTTTCAAAAGGAGAGTTCAAGGACTCATTGACGCAGGTATCTTACGATTCGATAGTGCTAGTAACGCCACGGGGAACCCGTTCCCTAACCATACCGAAGGAAATGTGAGCACAATGGGGAAAGAGGATGAATGGAAGGTCAGAAGATGTGTGGCAGAAATAAGGACGCCTCTGCAGAAAATCTGGGAGATATTGGTTAAGAAATGATTGCTCTATCACTCTGATAGAGTTTTTGGAGAAGAAGGTCAAAGTTTTTGCAATTTTCATGGGATTGTAGGACATGTCATTTAGTCATGTGAGGACTTTAAAAGGTTACTTCAAGACCGGATGGATAATAAGGAGATCAAGGTCCTTAACAAGAGTGAAGATGCCAACGAAAGAGAAGTATGCGTCTCTGATAGCCAATCATCAGGGCCCCCTTATAGTGCTGATCGACCGTTGGTAATTTATTACGACGCGATGAGAGAGCCATTGAAACCACAGATGGTAATTGAAGTACCATCTCCTTTCCCGTATAAGGACAACAAAACAGTACCGTGGAGATATGGTGTTAATATCGTTACACCGGAAGTTGAAAAGTCCAAAGCCATAATTGAAGATGTTGGGGAGGTAGGTCATTTTACTCGAAGTGGACGATGCTATTCTAAAGAAATTGAACCGGTAAAGAAAAGTAGCGACTCGAAGCAAAAAGGGAAAGCAGTGATGTACGAGGTCGAAGTCGAGCAAGAAATTCCACCCGTGCAAGAAACTAAAAAGCCTGTGAATGAGGAAGAAGCTCAAGAATTCTTGAAATTTATTAAGCACAGCGAATATAGTGTGGTGGAATAATTGAGCAAGCAGCCAGCACGAATATCAGTTCTATCTCTACTATTAAATTCAGAGCCACACCGGAACGCTTTATTGAAGGTGTTAAATCAAGCTTACGTGGCCAGCAACACATCTGTCGAAAAGCTTGATAGGTGGGTAAACAATCTGAATACGGACAACTTCATCTCTTTTAGTGATGATGAGATACCGCCAAACGGTAGAGGCTCGGTGAAAGCTGCATATCACGACCCGCTGCAAGGGCTACATAATACCGAACGTACTCATCGATAATGGGTCAGCGATAAATGTTATGCCATTGGCTACACTTTCCAGAATACCGATGGATTTGTCCTACTTAAAGCCCTGTCATTCCATGGTAAGGGCATTCGACGGGACGAAGCGCGAAGTCATAGGAAAGATCGAAATCCCTTTGGAAGTGGGCCCCTACATCTATGAGGTCGAATTCCAAGTCATGGACATTACACCCTCTTATAACTGCCTTTTGGGAAGACCTTGGATTCATTCTGCTGGAGCAGTCCCATCATCCCTCCATCAAAAGGTGAAATTCATCATGGATGGCTGTTTGGTCACAGTCGAGGGCGAAGAAGACATCGTCGCATCTATCTCTGCTGATACGCCATACCTGGAAGTAAGCAAGGACGCAGTGGAATGTTCCTTTCGATCCCTTGAATTCATCAATGCCATTTTCGTCGCTGAGGAAAATAGAATTCCGATGCCAAAACTGTCGAGAAATACCAGAATGGGTGTCAAGTTGACCGTAGGAAGGGAGCTCGTGCGAGAAGAGGTTTAGGGAGACATCTGCAAGGAATACTGAGGGCTTTAAAGCCAATGCACCACAAGGCCCGATACAGTTTGGGGTTCCAGCCTGACATGCGCCAAAGAAGAAGACAATGGAAGAAGGATCAAGAGAGAAGAATTGCAAGAACTTTGGGCCGAGAACCAGAATGGGAACCAATAGAGTACCCTCCTTTGTCAAAAACATTTACATCTGCGGGAATGATGTACCCTGGACAAGATGATCCACGAAACATGCTGGGATTAATTGAAAGGGATTTTCAGAATGTCAGTATAAATGTCATTGACAATGAAGCTGGTGCCAGTAAAGATGTCTCGAGGATACGCCCTTGCCCTCCTGGTTTCATGTTGAACAATTGGATTGCTGATGAGCTTCTTGTAGTTTATAAGCCTTCAGAGTAACGCTAAACATCAACCTTCTATTGTGTCCTTAGATATAATAGAATTCTTTTGTAAGAGTTTGCATTCGCTCTTTATCGTTTAAATGAATATCAATAAAGATGCATTTTGTCACGATTTTTCGCATTATCACTAATTTCATAATCATTTTCTCATTTCATAGCCTATCCTTACATTTGCCTCATTGCCATGACATAACATTTGTTTGTTGTTTCCAATACTTGGATGTCCCCCTATAGCTTCCTTTTTCCATTCAACTTTCAGGTGCTCAGATATTGACGACATGAATAAGCCCGTTACGAATCTTGAAATTGATTTTGAGAAGGCTGTTTGCTTAGGAGAATTTGAAGTCGAAGAAAATGCTGAAGATTATGTCTCGTCTCCTGAATTGTTAAGAATGGTGGAACAAGAGGATAAACAGGTTCTGCCTCGTGAAGAATCTGTGGAAACAATAAATTTGGGCACTGAAAAGAGGAAACAAGAAGTGAATATTGGGACTTCTATTGCAGAAAGTACCAGGCATAGTTTGATCACTTTACTCCGCGAATACAAAGATGTTTTCGCGTGGTCATACCAGGACATGCCAGGGCTAGATGAAGATTTAGTGGTCCATAAGCTCCCATTAAAGCCAGAATGCAAGCCCATCTAGCAAAAATTAAGACGGATGAGGCCCGAAATGCTGTTGAAAATAAAAGAGGAAGTCAAGAAGCAATTTGACGCTAGCTTCCTACAAGCCTCCAAATATCCAGAATGGGTGGCTAACATAGTCCCGGTACCAAAGAAAGATGGAAAAGTACGAATGTGCGTGGATTACCGTGACCTGAATCGAGCAAGCCCAAAAGATAATTTTCCCTTGCCACATATTGACACGTTGGTGGACAACACAGCAAAACATTCATTGTTTTCTTTCATGGATGGATTCTCGGGGTATAATCAGATCAAGATGGCCCCTGAGGATATGGAGAAAACTACCTTCATAACAATGTGGGAACGTTCTGCTACAGGTGATGCCATTCGGGTTAAAAATGCTGGGGCAACATATCAGAGGGCTATGGTGACATTATTCCATGACATGATGCATAAGGAAATAGAGGTCTACGTCGATGATATGATTGCTAAATCTCGAGGAGAAGAAGAACATGTGATGAACCTCAAGAAGTTGTTCGAAAGGCTGAGAAAGTTTCAGCTAAAGCTTAATCCAGCCAAATGTACATTCGGGCTACCTCTGGAAAATTGCTAGGCTTCATTGTTAGTGAAAGAGGTATCGAAGTTGATCTAGATAAAATAAAAGCCATCCAAGAATTACCTCCCCCGCGCACACAAAGGAAGTCAGGGATTTTTAAGGAGGTTGAATTACATTGCTCGATTCATTGCTCAACTTACCAACCAATGCGACCCAATTTTTCGACTCCTTCGAAAACATAACCCGAGAGAATGGAACGAGGAGTGCCAAGTGGCCTTCGATAAGATAAAACGGTATCTGTCTAATCCACCTGTGCTAGTACCACCGACCCTAGAAAACCCTTAATTTTGTACCTGACCGTGTTTGAAAACTCATGGGTTGCGTACTGGGGCAACATGATGAGTCAGGGAGAAAAGAAAGGCGATCTACTACCTCAGCAAAAGTTCACTGAATATGAGGCAAAATATTCGTCCATTGAGAAATATTGTTGCGCTCTGGTTTGGGTAGCTCGGAGACTCAGACAATATATGTTGTATCACACGACATGGCTAATTTCAAAGCTGGACCCAATAAAATACATGATGGAATCGCCGGCACTATCAGGAAGAATGGCACGATGGCAGATCCTCCTTTCGGAATATGACATTGCCTATGTAAGTCAGAAGTCGATAAAAGGGAGCGCAATAGCTGACTTCTTAGCAACTCGAACGACAGAGGAATATGAGCCTTTAAGATTCGATTTCCCAGACGAAGACTTAATGTGCATCACAAAATAAAATCCGAGTCATCAAAAGAGAAGTCATGGAAGATGTGCTTTGATGGTGCGTCAAATGCTTTAGGGCATGAAATTGGAGCAATCCTGGTATCACCAGACGGGAATCAGTATCCGTTCACTGCAAGACTGAACTTCTTCTGTACCAATAATATCGCAGAATATGAGGCCTGTATCATGGGGCTTCGTCCAGCTATCGAATGAAACATCGAGATCTTGGAGGTGTACGGGGACTCAGCCCTAGTAATTTACCAAATCCGTGGAGAATGGGAAGTGAGGGACTCAAAATTGATTAAGTACAGCGATTTAGTGGCTGGATTGATCAAGGAATTCAAGAAATAACTTTTCATTACTTCCCACGAGAAGAGAACCAACGGCTGATGCCCTAGCCACTTTGGCTTCAATGTTCAAAGCAAGTAGAGAAGCAGAAATAATGCCCCTCAAAATGAGCATATACGAGTCCCTGCACACTGTTGTAGCATTGAGAAAGAAGTAGACGGACGGCCTTGGTTCCATGATATTTTAGAATATATCAAGAATCAAAGTATCCGAACAAGCAATGAGAACGATAAAAGAACAATTAGAAGAATGCAGCGGATTTTTCTTGATGGGATATCCTGTATAAAAGAGGAAAGGATCAGATGCTTTTGAGATGTGTGGATGATGTTGAAACCAGAAAAATACTTGAAGAGGTCCATGAGGGAATTTGGGAACGCATGCCAATGGTTTCAATATGGCCAGAAGATCATGAGATCGGTTATTATTGGCTGACAATGAAAGTGACTGCATCAATTTTGCTAGAAATGCCACAAATGTCAAATCTACGGCGATAAAATTCATGTAGCCCCTTCACCCCTTCATGTCATGACTTCTCCGTGGCCTTTTTCTATGTGGGGCATGGATGTCATAGGGCCAATTTCTCCAAAGCTTCAAATGGACATCGATTCATTTTTGTGGTTATCGATTACTTCACAAAATGGATTGAAGCGCTTCGTTTGCCAATGTGACGAAGACTGCAGTGTGCAAGTTTTTGAAAAAGGAAATCATTTGCCGATATGGTTTGCCTGAAAGAATCATCTCAGATAATGCCACGAATCTGAATAATAAGATGATGAAAGAAGTGTCGAGTAGTTCCAAATAAAGCATCATAATTCCTCGCCCTATCGCCAAAGATGAACGGGCTGTTGAAGCGCTAACAAGAACATTAAGAGGATCATTGGGAAATGATTGAGACATATAAAGATTGGCACGAGAAACTTCCATTTGCTTTGTTTGCATATCGCACATTTGTGCGAACATCTACGGGAGCAACTCCTTTCTCTCTAGTCTATGGAATGGAAGCTGTGCTACCTATCGAGGTTGAGATCCCCTCTCTGCGAGTATTGATGGAATCAAGTTAAGAAGAATGGGTTCGAGCTCGATATGATCATTGAACCTCATTGAAAAAAACGTCTAAGGGCAATTTGTCATGGCAATTACCAAAAGAGAATGATCGCAGCCATGACAAGAAGGTACACCAAGAGAGTTCCATGAAGGAGAACTGTTCTGAGAAAGATTCTCCCAATACAAAAGACCTGCGAGGAAAATGGGCACCAAATTGGGAAGGACCATACGTTGTAAAAAGGCATTCTCAGGAGGAGCTTTAATCCTTACCGAGATGGATGGAAGAGTTACCGAATCCGTGAATTCGATGCGGTGAAGAAATATTATGCTTAGATGAAACCGAAAGGCATCTTAAAAAAAAAAGGACGAAAACCCGAAAAGGCGTCTTGATTAGTACAAAAGATTAGGATGAAACCGAGAGGCGTCCTAATGAAACAAACCTGGGGTCGAACGATAGGTCAAGTATGAGACTACAGTATTTGAACACTTCTGAAAGCTCGAAATTTCTACGAAGAACCATGCTCGAAAGATTATTGATTGGGAACGTGGAAGAGTTCATGTGTTGAATATCTAGAGCATTTGTATCCGTTGAATACGACCTTTTCTTTCTTTTTACATTTTTACTCTCATTGTTAACTTTTTTGTTTGCACACTTGAATAAAGAATATGAATATCCTTTGTGTCCCTACCTGACCATTTTCATGCATCTCATTATGTGTTTATTATGATAATAGTGAATGACATACCTAAACAAAGAAATGTCAGCATACCCGTAAATTTGATAAGCAAGATCTAAAGCAGAACAGTTAACAGGGCAAAGTGATATCTGAGAAACGTCGATTACTCGTGAAAGCTCGAAGACATGGTATGAGGCCAAGAGGAAGGTGGAGATTCAAAGCCTATGACGCAGATCCTCAAAATCTGTTGCGAAGAATTACACCAATATGCTTAGGAGCTACTGCATAACTCATTAGGCATGACAAGGCATTTAAATTGCAAAGAGGTGAGTTAAGCTTTTAATTTTTGTTTTTCAAAATCAATCATATTGCTAGAGGTGAGTACACGTGAGGTAATTTCAATTTCTGTTTTAAAAAAATCAACTCATATTGCGAGAATGAGTTGAGCCTCGGGGCACGCCGAGGTATTTCAATTTTCTTTTTTAAAATCAACTCATATTGCGAGAGGTGAGTTGAACCTTTTAATTTCTTTTTTCAAAAATCAACTCATATTGCGAGATGAGTTGAGCCTCGACATGAGGTATTTTTAAATTTTTTTTCAAAAAATCAACTCATATTGCGAAGGTGAGTTGAGCCTCAGACACGCGAGGTATTTCAATTTTCAAAATCAACTCATATTGCGAGAGGTTGAGTCGGACTTTAGGTATTTTCAATTTTTTTTCAAAAAATCAACTCATATTGCGAGAGGTGAGTTGAGCCTCAAGACGTGAGGTATTTTCAATTTCTGTTTCAAAAATCAACTCATATTGCGAGAGGTGAGTT